>NW_019416822.1:340788-376106 GCF_000390285.2 Anoplophora glabripennis
TTATTAATATTATTATTGCTAAAAACAGTTGTATAGTGATTACCACCATATCCTTTATTAAATTATTATATAACTGATATACAACGTTGTCTATATTCTTTACAATATGGTAGCACGAAATGTTATTAAAGTGTTGTATACTCGTTAGTAGAATGTCTAGTAGTAAGTATAAATTTTATAAATGTACTAAACTGGGTTAAAATTTGTGAAATATTATTGTAGAACTATAATTACAAGCTGATTCTAATGTAATCACTTAACAAATATTTAAGTGTTGAAAATTATGACAAATGGCTCCCAAAACTGTTCAGCTTATAGGCTAGGAAATATAGAGTTGGACGCGACTTTTTGTTTCGGCAAGCTGAATGTATCACTATAGATGCTAAATATTATGTACAATAACATATTAGTTTCCACAGTCATAAAAATGAGGTGATTGTTTATAGGCTGGTTAATTGTATAATTTTTACGTAAATTCACGTTTTTCGCTTATAACTTTTTTCCGTTCATTTCCACGAGAAAACAGTACAGTAAGTACTTTTTTTTCGTCTTCAAAAGACCTACAAAACTAGCCCTCGAGTGTCAAAAAATATTGATTAGATCAAAAGTCAAAAAATATGGTCGGAATAGTGATTTAACATCAACTGTGAAGAGATTAATTGAAAAATTCAGAAAGTCTGGATGAATTAGAGATCTTAAACAATATGGCCGTCCTTGTTCAGCACAAAACATTGAAGCAGTGCGAACACAGCGTGACGTCATGTTACTAGAATATCATCGAATATATTTATCACAAAATTTCAATTTTTACTGTATAATAACTAAACGATGATCTGTGGTGATCGGAATTAAGAGGGGTTTGAGAGATCATAGCTTTCCAGAAAATCTGTCTAGTAACATCGAGGAAAATCTTTAGCCCATTTGTTCTAACCAAATCTTGAGCTTTTTCTCACCATCTACAAAATGCAGTTCCATAAGAGAAAACTACGTCTTTAGAGGACGGTAAAAAAATCTGATTTTTATGTATATTTGTCGAACAATGTTGTGTTCATGTATGTAGAGCATATGTAAAGCAGACTGATAAAATTCACATCCACACAACAGGCTGTAAAAACGTAGTTACTGAAATTTATTAGCACTTTAAGGCGCTGTAAAATGTATAATATCCTATTTTATGCTGGTTGCTCTTAAAATATAATAGCTCGAAGCAATAGAAAGTACAGTAAAATAAGCTATCAATAAATGATGATACAATAAACACGGAGATAATAAAAACTAGGTCTGTTCAGAAAATAAACGAAGCCTATTTTTTTAAATTTTATTAATAATAAAATTTAAAATTTTATACATTATTGGTCCTTGTCTCCTCCCCTATTCACACACTTTTCCCAGCGGTCCGAGTTCGCGAAGCAGTCCCGGATAGCTTCATTTGAAATGGCCATTGAAGTCTGTGACGAATTTGCCCGTCAATAGTCTAAAAACGGCGTCCTTTCAGCACTTTTTTAATTTCGGGAATAAGAAAAAATCGCATGTGGCGCCAGGTCTGGAGCGTAAGGAGGACGAGGGAGGATAGTTATCTGATTTTTGACAAAAAACTGACGAATTGACAAAGTTGAGTGTGTGGGTGCATCGTCATGGTGCAAGAACCATGATTTGTCTCGTCACAGCTCTGGTCTCTTTTTGCTGATTTTTTCACGTAACCATTGTAAAATGTCTTGACAGTACACACCGTTTACTGTTTTACCTTCAGGTAAGAATTCAAAATGCACAATTCCGTTAAAATCGAAAAAAAGCAATGAGCATCACTTTGACATTGGGTCGAGACAGACGTGCTTTCTAAGGGTGTGGAGATCCTTTGCCAATCCATTATGATGGTTGAACTTTTGTCTCAATGTCGTAAGCAAACCCAGATTTCGTCTCTCGTTCTTTATTTACAACTTGCAGTAAGTTCGAAAGAAACATATTTCTGACTTTGACATATCCAGATGGAAAGTGACATTTGCCTGGGTGGAAAGTAATCACTTAACCTAGGTAAATGTCAACATTAATTGAATAACGAAAATTTTTTGTTTCAAAAAACCTTGCACGACTCTTCTTAGGTAACAAATCTTTTTCCAAACTTTCAGCGGCTTCTTTCAGTTGAGGGGGAGTACATATAATTTCTTCTAAATCGCTCGTTATCTTCGAAATAGTTATTTACACCATAGAGGAGGTAATTATTATTTTACCAGTCGAGAACGATTTTGCGCCCGAGCGGAGCGGAGCGTTCATGAAATAAAGATTAGGTTTTATTTTTTGACATTTCTTAATCAATTCATTTTGATATTATTAAAAATCTTGCAAACTCGTTTTGGTTGTTTTAATTTTGTCGTTTCTAAGGAGTTTATAAATAAAGCTACATAATAGTTGCAATTTTGCTGGTTTTGAATTACTTGAAATGAGTGATTTTCAAATAGAAAGTGTAGCAAATGCTGCCTACGAATTTTTATTGCCCGAGATGTCGAAAGTGCGCTACGGACAATCATACAGAAATTTTAAAGAATGGTGCCAGAACAAAGGTAGGTAGGTAGAACTGGTGTTTCTGAAATGTCACTGCTAGCATATTTTATGGAGAAGTCAAGAACTTGAAAGTCATCGGCGAGTTTGTGGACTGAATGATTAATTAAGTCAACTATTTTCATAGAGAACGTGGATATATCAAAATACCCCAAGCTGAGAGCACTTTTGAAACGTAAGAATGACGGCTATACACCTAAAATTCAAACGTTTTTACAAGATAACAAGTCAACGATTTTCTCGTTCAGGTACCCGATAACACGTATTTGCTAATGAAGGTAGTGACGGTCTTATGCATTGCAGGAGCATGCCGTTCTGATGAGTTATGCAAACTTACTTTGGACAACGCCAATTTCAAAAATTTCGATGACATTGTAGTTACAGTTCCAGATTCTAAAAATTGTAGGTATGTCAAGCACGTTTACAATTACTTCTCGTCTGGGTTCTGTTTCTCACTTAGAAATTCTCAAGAATCAAGATTAGATTGGAAATTAAAACTGAAATTTCACGCTTTTTATGCTCTATCAAGCAGGTAGACGTTACAACCAACCAGTCGGCAAAAATACCCTTTCTATGATGCCTAATAAGATTGCACAGTTTTTGAAACTAGAACATCCTGAAACATATACAGGCCCTTCATTCCGAAGAACATCGGTAACGTTACTGGCTAATACAGGAGTTGATGTATTAGCAATCAAGAGACATGCTGGGTGGAAATCAACCACAATTGTAGAAAGTTATGTTGCTGACAGTTTAAGTAACAAAAATGAAATAGCCAACAGGATTCTTTACAATAACACTTCAACTCCAGGTTTTAGTAGCACGTCGCATCATGCTGTTTTAATGGATCAGTCAGATAATATTGAGCCTCCGGTGACTGAAATGGAGCGGTCAAATCATTTTGAGAAAAATGTGACAATTAGTACACGCGAGGGGAATAGTTATCCAGATTTTATAAATGTTACTAAATGTAATAACTGTATAATTACTATAAATATTCATACATAATAATTAATAAAATGTAATATTCATCAAATATTTCTATTTATTCATAAAATATGCATTTACAACTCGAAATCTCTTTTTTCCCTAGGGAGGTAAGTTACCTCATTTACCTCCCGTTGTCCATAACAACTTCCACTTCTATGGTAAAATCTACTTACTTCCTTAAAACCAATGTATTAATAGTCTACTATAGTGGAAGCAGATACACACTTTTTTGATGACAATCTATCAAATGTTTGACTTTTTTAATGCCATAGGTAACCAGTATGAAAATGCCAACTTGGTGTTTTTTTTATTTGAAATCTGGTTATACAAGGATCTTACTTTGTTAATTTCTCAACTAATTATTTTTTTACAAAAACCATCATTTGCATTTAAAAGGTATGATTGTAAATAAAATAGTATACAAACCTCGGTGAAAGTTTCATTCTTTTCTCTAGAAATGATTCACCATCTTTTTCTTTCGACAAGAATAAAACACTTTGCACCTCGGTATCTAATACACTATTGAAACTTAGTGTAAGTTTGAAATATCAACATTACATAATATCGTTGTAAATAAAGAATGTTACATTATGCTTTTATTGCATTTTAAATGAAGTCGTCATTGCAACATGTAACTTTTTATCAGCACATTATACTTTTGCAGCGGTAACATTTAAAATTTATTTTTTCGTAACTGAACAGTACACCCGCTGGAGCCCTTATTCCTTTGAATTTGTACACGGATAAGCGTATTCGCGTTTGATATAAAACAACCCTTTGTAAAACTTTGTTAACGGCGTTTTTTAGAGGGATTTGAGTGTAAATCTGTTTATTATTTTTATTTTCTGCTGAATATACTCGCATACCTCCGAGTTCCGACAGATTATAATGTGAATTTTCATTTGCAGATTTCCTGCGAGTGGTTCTATTTCCATTTTCGCAATATTGTAGGTGCGGTTTGGATTCTCATTCGCAATTGTAAAGCTTCTTACTTTTATACACAGTGCCAAGGATAATGTTGACATTGTCTTTGTCTGAGTGAATATTTCAGACTTTGCAGTACTTGTAAGTTGTGATTCTCTTTATTCATTCTTTTCTTTACATCAAAGTACGCTTTTATTAAATCACGAGCCCGTTTTTTTCTTATTTCTTCGTATAAAGCAAATAAGGTGAGGATTGTAAATGTTACTTTTTACCCAATCTCCTCCTGTACCGTCGAAATTCTTGTATTCCAAGCGTTTTTCCTGCCTCTCTCTTAAATTCCTTTGCCAACTTTAAAAATATATCGAAATATTGTTTGGTTAAATCACGAGTAATGTCCCGTGAAATTATCGCCTAAACAACGGCAATTTCAAATCGGGCACAGACAATGATAGCGATATTGATTGGATGACGTCACGACGTCGCGACGCCTCAACAGGCTATTCAACAGGCGTCAGTTTGTTTTCGACTTTCACTGAAAGCAGCCGCGCGTGCTTCATCCAGCACAAGAACACGACGATAGTTGTCCAATTTCGAAGAGGACATTTATTTTCCGAAATTGGAAAAATATCCGGCTTGAGATAAAAATACGCACAGTGTAAGTCTGTTTGAAGAATGTTTTATGATTAAGGAAAATCTTAGTTTAACTATAAGCGAACATATGTGCAAAGTTTGCAAACTAATTTTGTCAAATACACAAAATTTGCTAGAACTAATCTTAACAAAATATTTAAATATCGATGAAGCGTTTTATATTTGTTATAAAAAGTTTTTAACTGGTATGTACTTGAATGGAATATTTGTAGTTACGTATATTATTAATATTGGTAAGGTTCAGAATGTTGTTAATTACACTCAATGGTTATTTATTCAAAAGTGTCTTTTAATTTAATATTTACCGTGTTAAATTAAATTATTAAATTATGCATTTAATAACAACTTAAATATATGGTGTTTTGATTTTTACGTAATGCAAATTAGTTTCCGCGCGTAAGTAAGATAATAAATAAATAAATTTTTCGTCTAGTGGATGTTTCGTCGTAAAATTTGTTTGCATCCTCACGGCACTGCAATTGATAATTATTTATATTAATTACAAAAGCACACAAAAATAATCCTAACTCCGGAGACCCACATTACTTTCGAAGGAATTCGATGAACATGATCCTGTAGTCAAAATTCATGGCATGCTCATGAATTTCGGAGAAAAGTGAAATTTTTGGGTGAAAGCGCCCAAATATCAAAACTGATTTTTTCCTAAATTTTATCAAATATATTATTTTCTTAGTACTTTGAGACGCTGAACACGATGTCATTAGTAAAATTTACCCATGACCCCGATATTTCTCAGAAAATCCACTGTTTGAGTGAAAATTAGACCAAATATGGGTCAAAACTGATTTTTTTTCTAAAATTTACCCAAATATATCATTTTCATAATAGTCCATACGGTATCTGTTTCAAAGAGTCCATATTTGGGTGAATTGTATATATACGGAGATTTTTGGCTTTTTGGCTTTCAAATATCACTAGAAATGAAAATTTTTCTATGCGCATAAAAAAACNATTTAATATATCCACTGTATGGATAAATATTATAGGACTAGGCGGTATCTGTTTTGGTTTGGGTGAATCGTATATCCACGGAGATTTTTGGCTTTTTGGCTTTCAAATATCACTAGAAATGAAAATTTTTCTACGCACATAAAAAACGTAGGCTTAACTTTTGGCGGCACAGTATGTTAAAAAATTTCGAAAAATGTCATATTTTTCTTCCTATTTAATTATGTATCTTTTCAAGAGTTGATTTTAGGCGAAAATGGAAGAGGAAAAAAATGTTTGTAATTAAATTTTACAAAATATGACCAGTTACAAATCGAATGAATCATGATTATTATTGTAAAAATCGAAAAAATCGCCAAAAATGGGGTTAAAAACATTATTTTGTAGGTAATTTTTTGGGGTCTTTAAGTTGGGTATAGGACCTTCATACTTGGCTCCAGAAAAGTTCATGTTATATAGAATCATCACATCAAATTTCATCAAAATCGGTTCGATAGATTTTGCATAATAATTTTGCAATCCAGATTTTGAAAAAAAATTTGCAAATTTTCAAACACAGCACAGCAAAAACCAAGGCTCTTAGATATTTGAAAATTGAATCACATATAGAAGTGCTCTTAAGCTTTCAAACGCTTTTTGAAACATTCCAATCTGTCAATTAGGAGAGCTCTGGCGCTTGTTTAAACATTGGTCGAATTTTTGTACTATAATTTTGTATTTTTGTAATATTATGAGTGGATTTCTGATTTGCTTATAAATAGTAAATAATATTTGAATTATACTTTAATTACAAAAAAAAAATGAAGAGAGATTAATTAATTAATTAATTAATTAATTAATTAATTACTAATTTTCGACATATTTTGAAAATGATTGTTAATATAATAACAATTTTAGAATATTTAAATAAATTTGTTTTTGATCTTTGATAAACAGTATATAAGTTTATGCACTTACCTTTGATACAATAAAAAAATAAAGTTGATAATTAAAGGAAGTTTAAAGATAAATAATTATCGGACTGTTGAAAGACCAATAATTATTAACGATAGGCATTTGAAAATACGCTAATTGTTTTTTTAAATCGCGAGACATCGATTTAAAAAAAAATCATCAAAATCGGACCTCTAGAAGCTGAGATATTAAAAATTTTTAAGCGCGTCGCGGTTTTGAACTCGCCGATTCAATTTCGAGCAGGCCGAAGCGGCCGCGCTCTCTGCTTCCCCCACCACCACCACCCGTACGATTTTCTTGAATTTCTCGCTTGCATAAATAACTTTAAACGCGTTTTAAAGTAGGTTGCCAATGAAGAAAAGTATTGCAAACTTAGACCTGGTAAGTACTCGGAATACCAAAGGTATTTTTCGAAAAATTAGCCCGGATGTCCCAGTACATTTAGTGTAAATGACGGTTAACTTTGATCGGCTATAACTACGTAACTAATTGACCAATCAATCTATTTTTTTTAAAGCGTCTTTCCAATAACTGTTAAAACCTGCTTTAAAATATTTGATTTTGTTGAATATTCACAAAGTTATTCTAATTGTTTATTAGTACAAAAATTCGACCAATGTTTAAACAAGCGCCAGAGCTCTCCTAATTGACGGATTCGAATTTTTCAAAAAGCGTTTGAAAGCTTGAGAGTCCTTTTATGTGTGATTAAATTTTCAAGTATCTAAGGGCCTTGGTTTTTGCTATGCAAAATTTTGAAAATTTGCAAATTTTTTTTCAAAATCTGGATTGCAAAATTATTAGGCAAAATCCTGAAATGAAATTTGGTGTGATGATTCTACATAACATGAACGTTTCTTGATGAAGGTCCTATACCCAACTTAAAGACCCCAAAAAAAATCCCTAAAAAGTAATGTTTTTTAACCCCATTTTTGGCGATTTTTTCGATTTTTACAATAATAATCATGATTCATTCGATTTGTAACTAGTCATATTTTGTAAAATTTAATTACAAACATTGTTTTTCTCTTCCATTTTCGCCTAAAATCAACTCTTGAAAAGATACATAATTAAATAGGAAGAAAATATTACATTTTTCGAAATTTTTTAACATACTGTGCCGCCAAAAGTTAAGCCTACGTTTTTTATGTGCGTAGAAAAATTTTCATTTCTAGTGATATTTGAAAGCCAAAAAGCCAAAAATCTCCGTGGATATACGATTCACCCAAACCAAAACAGATACCGCCTAGTCCTATAATATTTATCCATACAGTGGATATATTAAATAATTTTATCGCCGTGGTGTCTAAAATACTAGCTTTAGTGACTCTGTGTAATGCCTCAAATTTAACTTTATTTCACTGGTGTGTAAAGTATACAGCGTGGAACAGCCAAATGGAATAAATTCAGTATCTCAGTTATTGTTCATATTTATAAAAAATCCCGAGACATGTCGATTTTGGATTCTGAAACGTAAAAATTTCATTCCTAAATTCAACCCCCTTCGAATGGCAGTTACAACCCCCAAAATTTTTAAATGGGAACTAAGGGCTTGTGATACGTCATTTGAAAGGTATTTTCATTCTCTATTTAAAAATACTATGGTTTTATTATTTATTGCAAAAATTAGCAGTAAAAAAAATAAATTCATCAGTTTGACGAAATTCGCTACAGCAAACTATAAAAATTAATTTCAACGAAGATGTTCAAAATTAGTTTCATAAACGTCTTGGCCGCATCCTAATCGTAAATAAAAATGTCTTCTAACGTTTTCCAACATCTGAGGCGTGACCGACCTAACCGCAACCATTATTTCCTTTCAATAAAATTGGCAATGCCAGTTATGAATAATTTTGATAAGTTTTTTAGTTGAAAATGTTGAAAAAGAACGCTGAAATTGTTTTTGCTAGCCTGCAAGAACAAAACGCTGTTTTTATATTTTTGTTTGTTATAACAAATTTCGTTAAGCAGACCATTAATTTTTACAATAAATATTAAAACCGTAACATTTTTTAAAAGGCAATGAAAATACCTTTCAAATGAGGTAGCACAAGCTCCTACTTCTCACTTAAAAATTTAGGGGTTGCAACTGCCACTCGAAGAGGGTTGAATTTTGGGATGAAATTTTTATATTGCAAGATGTCATTTCAGAATCCACAATCGACGTGTCTCGGGATTTTTTATAAATGTCCACACTGTATATTATTTTACATAATAGGGTGATTCACAAACGATGACCAAAAATGAAGCCTCGTATTCTTTGGTGAATTTTAAGGGGTCTTTCGGATATAGTTTCTATCTAGGACGCTTCGTTAAAAAGATACAGGGTGTTAAACTTAAAAAGTATTTTTAATTTTTTTAAATAATTTAAAAACTAATAAGTGAAATAATTTGAAATGGAGCACAAGTATTTGTGTAAACATTGTCCAAAATCTGATGCCATTTCCTAAAATTTAGATGCTCTTTCGAATGGTACCTATAATGGTTCCCTATACCTAGCTCTTCTAGTTTTTAAGGTATTTACTGTTTGTCGTGCAGTCAACGGATATTGCATAATTTCTTGCGAGGATTGCTGTGAAATTTTTAGTGGAACTTCAAAACAAGCACCTAATTTGTCACCAGTTTATTGTTGTCAATTTAACACATACAGTGAATGTTTATTTGAGTATTATTTATTGTTAAGGAATGGAAAATGTTAACATTTATTCAAATGCTGACATTCTCAATTTATTAGTTATTCATGGAGGGTGTCACAAGATAATAAATATGACTTGCAGGGTATTTAATGAAAGATATCCTCATCCAATGAGTTGTAAACTCATTTTACGAATAATTTTAAGAAATCAATTAGATCATGGTCGAATTTGTGCACATAGAATTTTGCCAAAACCGATAACTTTAGATGAAGGTAACATCGTCAATGTTTTGTCATGAATCATCAGTTCGTGCTGCTGAAGAGGATTTAGGCATTTCAAAAACCTCCATTCAAAAGACCTCATTTTTGTTTTGAAAAAAAATGGACACGTGATGTTTAGTCATCGTAACTTTCTTGACAAAAAATATTTCCTGTCAGTTCCTTTCCAGAAAATCGAGTAATAATGTAGATATTACGGAAATCACTATTTGACCTCGACTTTCTAGATAACAATTTCAAAAATTGACAAAAAATATTTTTTGTCGAGAATGTAATGAGGATTACAAATACGTATATGCAAAATATTTCCAAATATCGATAGGAATACATTACTTTTTAAATTGCGGGGGACCAAACCCCCATATCTACGCCCTTGTGATAATGGGCAAGTTTTTGCCTTTCCAAGGAATTAACCATATGTAAATTCAAAAATACAATGTTTGAAACTAAAGAAAAGTTATGCTACGAAAACCTTTTGAAGAAATCGTATTCAACATTGATCTTGGCCCAGTAGAGACAAAAGGAACACCAATTTGGACTCAGCGACCCGAAAAAACATTTACTTTAGTTGCTCCTGCTATAGTGGATTTTTCTTAGTTTGGCCTTGGAATGACTTTATAATGACCTTTAATCTGACCTGACAAGGTCAAACGGATTCGGACTCAAAAAACCAAGTATATAGTGGTCTAGTCCGATGTACAGATGTTTCTTTTTTTTGTGGGGCTGTGTAATCAATGCCTGGGATGTGCTTGAATATTTTTATATAATATGTTGAAATCAGGTGCTGTTGCCGTAAGTTACAATGCTTTTCAAATTCTGCATTAAGCGCATTGCATTTTCTGAGTCAGTAGAGCCTTGGGACTATATTTCGCTCTAAGCAAGCAGATACGTCGCCAATGTATCGAAAAGCAATACGTCTGTATTCGGGTTATGTACTTACACTGGCCAGAGATATCCATTCTGATTAGTAGAAATTATCATATTCCAAGATGCAGGTGGAGACTGTCCTAACTTAGAGAGACATTTCCTGAGAATTTGTATCATGCTGTGCGATCGAATGTCGACTCCGGGATCCTGCAGTCTAATAACCAGAATGAGCATCTCTGGCCAGTGTAAGTACATACCTAACCCGATTTCAGAAGTATTTGTTGCTTTTCGATACCTTGGCACCATCTCTGCTTATTTAGAGCGGAATGAATCCCAAGGCTCTAATGAGGGAGATATGATATGTCCTGTAACCTGAGAGGTTATTTTTTATCTATCTATCTTTCGTTATGACCAGTATTATAACGAGTCTGGATTTCACAAGAGTTTACTATTTAATTCTCGAAAGGGAGTTTATAATTATCATAATACTTTAATTAATACGTGGAAACTTAGAAATGTTGTATGTTCAGAGAATGAATTTCAGGCACTTACCCTCTACTGCTTACGTAGAACGTAATCCAGTGGCTGGCTATACAGGGTGACACTGAAGTTGAGAGAAACAAAAAGAAACACTAAAACTTCCAGGAAGGATTTTAATAACAATAAACAAAACAAACAAACAAAATAACAACACAACGGCTCGAACAACATTATTAATTAATTTATTTACATGCGACCGCGTACCGAGATTCAGGGAAAATTTGGAAAAACTTTATCCATTATTAAATTTAATTAACTAGACCGAGACTCTAAAACTAAGTCGATTGCTCAATGTGGAACATAAGGGAGAACTGCCCTTTTTCTGAATTCGACACTTCGCTTCGACACGCCCATTTCTTGGGTCCAGACGATTCTGTTCTTATTTTATTGGCGGGAACCCTAAATATCGGTACGCTTTGGCATAACTAGGCCATGTTAATAGTAATTTTGAGACTAAACTTACAAATAACCCTAGCCTTCCTCTAGTGACTCCGCGTAGCAGTACGGGACGGATTAGTCAACCTTATTTACTCTATCCACATGGCCCCGACAGTTTAAGTGAACTCAGAAAAAATATTGCTAAATTTCTCCGAAGGACGACGCTACACCCACTTGAGAGCCCTCAACTTTTCGATAATTAGTGTTGACTGAAATATTTTACTTTTTGACCCATCCGTTCCGAGAACTAATAAATAAATTACCACGCGTCCCGGCTTTTGTTACAGTCCTAAAAACCTGGAAAACTAAGAGCAATTTTTCCGAATTTGTTGAAAAAATTCTAACTTTAATCACATAGTTGCATTGTATAACCCATTTACCACACGTCAAAATTTTTTTTATCATTTTCGGAAAATCACCGGAAAATTTTACTAGAGTGGGTAGGATCACGTCTTAAACGATTGCAGAATGTATATGATTTCAATGTGAACAATTTATAGTTGAATTTGGTTCAAATATCTATTTATTTCTGTTAAAATAACAAATATGCACTAGCGTGTGTTTATAATTTAATTTACAACATTTTTTCGGTAGTAGGAAAAATAGTGTCTGTTGCATACAATATTTTTTTCGCTAGTGCGACAAAATTTCTACGCGTGTAAAAAAAATATTTCTTTTTGCAGAAACAACAAATATTTCGTTGGTCAGCCCAATCAGCTGATTGGGAATATTTGACAGGTTTTGGTACAATTACTAAAGGCCGTTCAGGAAATTGTTTGACTAAAGAAGTTTGACCGAATTAGTCCGACCATTCGCTGAGCACAGCCATAGTATAATATAACAGTTCGTAAAATTGTGAAGCTTTAAATTCCTTTCAAAATCGTCAGGATTTACAGTGCTCTATTTCCCTGTAAATCTTTCCAAACTAGTATTTTTTTCATGTTGTTTTATTTTTCAGTTTTTCCGCGAGGGAAACTTAGAAGAACCTTCCTTAGACTGTATGAAAAATGGTAGATTGTGGATCTGGTGACAGGACGAATAGATTTGTGTGCCCCAATGACAGACAACTAGCTCTAAGGGCAAAGTGAGTATTTTCCATAATATTATCTGAAAATAGCTTATTCCTTACGAGATTTGCGTGGGGAAAATTTTTATATATCCAAGTATATATAAGATAAGATTAAAATCTTATATACGACAAATGTTTCATAAAAAGATAAATACAAAGTTTTACTGATTTGCTTTAAATATGTATATTTTGTCTGACATCAAAAGTATAAGAAATGTTTCAAATAGGATGGCATTTACATTTAGAATTTCATACAGGGTGGCAGAAATTTAATGCCGAATTTAGTCAACTTTAAACCATCTTAACTTATTTCTTTTAAATGGAACACCCTTTATATTTTTGCGCAACCTGATGAACAATTTTGTTCTCTTTCGAATGGTATAATGGTTCCGGGGTGATTCACAACTTATCCAAAAAAATTTGGGAATAGATGCGGCATGAGAAATGGAGTCAATATCGTAAAAAAAAATTGTAAAATCCTTATAGTTTCCGAGAAAAAAATTATTGAGGTTGTAGTACATTCAACCACTACATAGCTGGACAACTGTAGTCTCTAGCGTCATTCGCAATACGCGTGGAGAGCCACATGGCCTCAGCGACTCCGAATACTAAAATCAGATTTTGCAATCGTCGTTGACATAGTGTTTACCTGTTGTCTGTAATGTTTACAATAGTTTTTTAATAATTAGTGTCAAAAATGGTTTGCATGTATAGCAACTCGGAATTGATGGATATCGTTTTAATTTATGGTGAAGCAAGACAACATTTGTATTATGATGAAGCAATTGTGTTATGGTGAAGCAATTCAACATTTGTGTTAGTTCGTAGAAACTGAGTAAGACGGACCCAAATGCGTTTACACGTTGGTGGATAAAATTTTGAACAATTGTTGTAACATCGGGTATGTCAAATGATTTTATTATTTAAAAACACAAATTAATTTTATTAATTAATAATAACAATAAAGGCAAAAGCAGTTGAATTTGCCGATGTAAAATAGGTGCTATAAAATTCTATTAATTTCTTTCCTTGCGGAAGTTTTTTGTCCGTTTTTATCACACCGCCATGCCGGTCGCATTGTGCCAGGTCAAGTTTTACAGTGGACCAGTTTCCAGTGCCATGCAGAAGTGTATTTTTAATCATTTTCGAACTGCCCTTTTTGATTTTTTCTTTACAAAATTGTATTTGTAAAGGTCACCTGTACATCCAGAATTTTTTTTTGGATAAGTTCTGAATCACCCTGTATAGGGTGTGCCATTTAACACTCCCGCTGCCAATATCTCCGAAATGAAGAAATTTATTTTAGTTCCGGAAACTGAGGTTGTTAGGTTAGGTCACCATTTAAACTTTGTTACAGTGTTTTGTAGTGTATAAATTAAATAATAATCGATAAGTTCCATTCGCACCCTCTAAATGGCTTCTGGTGGGTAATTTGTCCGTCAAAATACAACAAGTATGTAGAATAATATCTATATAATTTTGTGTTTAACAATACATCAGGGAGTAACATAATAACATTCGTTTGGACTCAGATACTTATCTTGTACATAGAACAATGCCATTCACCTTCCCTTTAACTGATTAAATGATATGTTCGGCAAATTTGTCCCAAATTATTCTACTCGGCTTTTCTACAGAACCTTTAACCCAAATATTATTTTTTCCTCCAGTACTAATTATTCATTCAGAAGCCTAGACGAGTATATTACTCAGGAATGGAGGATCCTGGTACTGCTATCTGATAACCTAACCTAACCGATGTCCCTATCGTAAAGTTCGACTTTTTGTCCGTCACTTAGAACGTTTTGATGTACAGGGTGTCCCACTAAGGTCGGCGAGGTATGATATTAGAGAACGTATAGGCCCTAGAGCTCCGAGAAAATAATTTTGATCAACAAATCAACCAAGAGAAATCGCTGGAAATAGTTTTCAAGTTCGTAACTCGACCGCAATCTACAGGCTTTTTAGGTGTATTACATAGTACAAATATGGATAGCCGGATTCACTGCGCATAACTTTTGTTATTGGCATTTTGTTCTATCTTTCGACAGGAAGGGTGGGGGAAATCCCTAATGTCTGATCAGAAACATACAGTTCTTTAAGGATTGGCTCATCAAAAGCCCATAATAGTGTTATACTTCGTTGAAAAGGTCTCTTCATGCTTTATCTCGTGGTGTATGCGTAATGTTATTTGGATTTTGGATTTTTTCAAAAATTTTAAATGCAATACTATAATTTTCGTTACATAAATGAATTCATAGTTTTACAATTTAATTTTGGCTTGGACTATGTGAATGTTATTTAGAGAACTAAATAAAGGAGGATGTTCTAGCACAACGTCCACTATTTTAACAATAATAACTTGAAAACGATATCGACCTCCAGTTTGTGTATTTGTTTTCCTTAATAAATGGTCTATCAAAAAACTTATACCTATCGTTGCATTTAATTTTTTTAGTAAACGCAGATAATTACAAAACTTTTCTCATTTACCGTTTACCGTTGCGCAAGAATATAATATTTTTATTTCCATATCATAAATATAAATTTTATTACTAGTTCTTTAAAATGAACCATCGTTTATTGAAATCGATTAAGGCATTTAGAAGTTATGACAATTTAGAAATTTCAAGATGGCGTGCTTCATACTAGCATTGCTATGGTAATAACAAAAACAAGTTTAAACAAAACTTGTGAAGGGTTTAAGAGTGTATCTAAAAAGTGTGTTTTCAACTTAGGTTATATAAATTTCGAAAAAGAACGACAATTTTCTGTAATAACGAGCGTTCAAATAAAAACGTGGTCAAGTTGATTCTGAAAATTTGGACGTAGGGCGTAGCGTATAGCAAATGAACTTAAACGTCATCTATCAAAGCGCTATATCGCCGCTATCAATTTGAATCTTTTCGTTTTAAAAAGCGTTTAAAATGGTGTTTTCTCAAGAACAAAACGTGTTTATCATAGAGTCCTACTTTAGAAATGGACGCAAGATTGATGGAATATGGAAGTATTCTATTGAGGAATGTTTCATAGAATTTCAAAATCAATTTCCCGGCGTTGTTGAGTACAAAATTTTTCAAAGTGCAGTTCAGCGTTGTGTTAATGTTTTTCGTGAAACGGGCAGTGTAACAAGAAAAGAAGGAAGCGGCCGACCTAAAAAGCGGACTGAAGAATTAAAAGAAAATGTCCAACAAATAATGGAAAATGCGCCAAGAACTTCTGTACGTGTTTTATCACAAATGGTGGGAGTATCAGTCGGTACCTGCCACACAGTGTTAAAAAAAGATTTGCGTTTGTTCTCCTATCGTTTAACTTGTCAGCAAGAACTTCATGAAGTTGATTTTCCGCGACGGGCTGTATTTTGTGAATGGTTTTTAAACAACTACGGTGAACTTCATAATATCACCTTTTTTTCTGATGAAGCCTGGTTTCATTTAAGTGGTTACGTAAACTCACAGAATATGAGAATGTGGTCTTCTGAAAAACCAGATAACTTTTTTGTCGAGGGCCCTCTACACGCTCAAAAAATTGGAGTTTGGTGTGCTCTCAATCGAAGGAGGATTTATGGACCTATTTTTTTTAATGGTACTCTTACTGCGCAAAGGTATAGAGAAGAAATTATCGCTCCTTTTGTTAACCAGCTGGAAGAAAACGAAATTACAAACTTTTACTTTCAACAAGATGGCGCAAGGGCACATACGGCAGGCGAGACGATGAATATGTTGAGGGAAGTTTTCCAAAATCGACTAATAAGTCTCAATGCTGAACATGAATTTCCACCGAGGTCATGTGATATTACGCCGTGTGATTTCTTTTTGTGGCCTTACCTTAAAAACACTATTTTTGAACTGCCTATTCCTGATTTAAACCATCTGCAGGCTCGACTTATAGACAAGATTCGTGAAATTAACAATACCCCGAGCATCTTAGAAAATGTCTTTAATTCTTTGAGGAACAGGTGTGAAAAGTGCTTGGAACAAGGAGGGGGACACTTTCAGCAGCTGCTTTAATTTATTGTTATAACAAGGAGGGGGACACTTTCCGCAGCTCCTTTAATTGTTTGTTATTGTTATCACGATTATTCTTTAAAATAAAGTTATATAGTCATTAACGTTATTGAAACTGACAGCTGCTATACAGCTCGTTGAGAAATGAGGTTAAGTTGGTCGCTATAAGCTACTCCCGACGTCCAATGTGTCAGAGCCAACTTCGACCACGTTTTTATTTGAACGCTCGTTACTATAGCAGTTGTGCCCCCTAGCGGTGAAGTTACAAACTTGAAAATATTTTAAATTAATTTCTTTTGGCCGTATTTGTTCATAGATTTTTTACCCCATAATCGTAACACGTCTAGTTTTCTATGTCCGTACCGTTAATGAATCACCCTGTAGATATCCAAGTCGATATTCTATTCAAATAGGATTATTTATTATTATTAATAATGTTATATCATCTGCTGAAGTTTTCAGGTGAAAATTTGAACTATCTTGTCTACTTAATGTAATTTTATACACAAAATTAAACAATCGAAATAGTTCTCCCTGCATATTTTTCCCGGAGCCTCAATATCTGCAATAACTGTCTGCAATGTTATTTCTCTTTGCCTAGAAGCAGGAAATATTTATTAAAAATTAAGTAAAACCTACATTTATTTTTATTCTCCTTAAAAATGATAAAAGAGTTTTACTACTTTAAGTGCTTTATTCTTCAACGATGTAGAAATAAAAAAAATTTCAAATTCTGATTAGATACTTTCATAATAAGTTCAACAGTCTTTGCATAAGTTTACATGAATAAAAAATGTTCCCGTTAGGATCCGGAACAGTTTCATTCTGTAAAATTACAGTAAAAATTCGTGGTGTAATTGACATCTAACGAAAGTATGAAAATGAGCATCGAACAAAGAGCTAATATTAAATTTTGTTCTAAATTTGATAGAACTTTTACGTTTAAATTGATGAACCATGTTTATGGTGATGATTGTTTGTCCCGTGGCACAGTTCATGATTGGTATACGCGGTTTAAAAACGGTCGTGAGGACGTAAATGAAGAGCAACCGAAATCAGTGATCACTGCAGATTCCGTCAAAATTGTGCTTGATTTCATCAAAGATCAGCCAAAATCCTCATTAAAATTCATGGAATTGGAATTGAGCATTTCAGAAACATCAGTTTATCATATTTTGCCCGAATATTTGGACTACCGAAAACTGTGCACGGTTTGTTCCGCACACGTTGACTGACGACCAATTGCTCAGAATTCAACATTCAAAGGACATCATCAAGGAGGCAAAAAAAGGACAAAGACTTCCTTTGCAACATTGTCACTGGTGATGAAACGTGGTGTTTTCAATATGATCCAGGAACCAAACGCCAAAGTGCCCAGTGGAATACGCCAGACGAGCCAAAACGCAAATAATTTCGTTTGGAGAAGTCAAAGGTGAAGAGAATGTTGATTTGGCTTTACGATTCCAAGGGCATTGTCCACAAAGAGTTCGTTCCACCGGACGAAACCATTAATGCACAATTCTGTCTTGGCGTTTTGAAGCGTTTGGTGCATGGCATTCGTCGTATTCGGCCAAAACATCGCGCAGAAGGAAGTTGGCGTTTATTCCATGAAATGCGTCGTCTTATCGATCGACACTTGTGACCGATTTGCCTAAAAATCGCATTTTAACTGTCAACCACTCCCCGCATTCGCCTGATTTGGCATCGTGCGACTTTTATCTTTTCGAAAAAATGCATTTGCTGATGAAAGGAAAGCGTTTTGTGGACGTAGAAGCCCGGCTGACGATCTAAAACACTCATTCGACATGCTTTTAGATCATGCAAATCGCTGTATTGAATCGAAATGGAACTATTTTAAATAAAATAAATCAGTTTTATAAAAAAAATTGTTTTCTTATTTCTAAAATGTCCTGTTTACTTTCAAACACACCTCGTATAACTGTTCCCATTGTTAAGAGTATCAAAGATTATAAAAAAACTGTGTTTTCAAAATTTCGTTGTTTGTTCAAAAATTGTGAGGGAAGTTTGACAAAATATCAAATGCATGGTTCTTGTTATTATCACAAAAATAACATTAATTTCTGTTGATAGTTTTAAATCTGTACCCAAAATAACTTTTAGTTAAAATTGATAGGATACTGTTACGGCTATATTCGCAAATTTTGATTCAGGACTTGCTTTTACATTATTTACAGTTCGCCATGAAACACGCTGCATAAGGCAAAAATAAAATAGTTATTTACACCATAAAGGAGGTAAGTATTATTTGCCAGTCGAGGACGATTTTGCGCCCGAGCGTAGCGAGGGCTGGCAATAGAGTCCGAGACTGGTAAATTATACTTAACTGCTGCGAGGTATATAACACTATATATGCTCCCACAAGTCTTTATGGTTCATGAAATAAAGATTAGGTTTTATTTTTTGACATTTCTTAATCAATACATTCTGACATGACATTCGAAATCTTGCAAAGTCGCCTTGGTTGTTTGGATTTTGCCGTTTCTAAGGTGTTTATAGACAAAGCTACATAAAAGTTGCAATTTTGCTGGTATTGAATTATTATTTCCAAATGAGTGATTTTCAAATAGAACAAAATTATTGGTGTTTCCGAAATGTCACTGCTAGCATATTTCATGGAGAAGCATAGACCTAGTATACTAGTTTATAAGGTCTATGTGGAGAAGTCAAGAACCGGCGAGTTTGCGGAATGAATAGGTACTCAATGATTAAGTCAACTATTTTCATAGAGGAGATCGTGGATATATCAAAATATCCCAAGCTGATAGCATTTTTGAAACGTAAGAATGACGGCTATACACCAAAAAAGTCAAACCTGTTTACAAGAGAAGTCAAGGATTTTCTCGTTCAGGCACCCGATAACACATATTTGCTAATGAAGGTAGTGACGGTATTAGGCATTGCAGTAGCATGCCGTTCTGATGAGTTATGCAACTTTGGACGTCAATGTCAAAAATTTCGATGACATTGTAGTTACAATTCCAGATTCAAAAAATGGTATGTCACGTACGTTTACAATTACTTCTCGTCTGGGTTCTGTTTCTCACTTGGAAATTCTCAAGAAATATATCAAGATTAGATTGGAAATTAAAACTAAAATTTTACTATTTTATGAGCTATCAAGCAGGTAGATGTTACAATCAACCAATCGGCGAAAATACCCTTTCTATGATTTCTAATACGACTGCACAGTTTTTGTAACTAGAACATCCTGAAACATATACAGACCATTCATTCCAAAGAACATCGGCAACGTTACGGACTAATACACGAGTTGATGTATTAATGGTGTATTAACAATCAAGAGACACGGTAGGTGGAAATCTGCCACAATTGCAGAAAGTTATGTTGCTGACAGTTTAAGTAACAAAAATTAAATAGCCAACAGGATTCTTTACAATGACACTTCAACTCCAGGTTCTAGTAGTACGACGCATCATGTTATTTTAATGGATCAGTCAGATAATATTGAGCCTCCGGTGACTGAAATGGAACGGTCAAATCATTTTGAGAAAAATGTTTCTCATCTAGAAATTCTCAAGAAGTACAGTGTGTTTCACTTAAAGTCGGGAGACCTCCGTACTTAGGATGGCGTTGGCCGATTTCCAAAATTCTTTTGTTTTTATGTGGAAGTACTCAAAAAGACCTACTTTTTGATGTTATATTTTTTGACATGTGATCTTTTCTACGGCCTACTATCATTAAGAAAATACCCTCAAAAGTTAAAAAACATATTAGGCATTTTTTTAAGAAAGAAATGGATAGCATTTTCGATTTGATCACACCTCAAAACCCTAAATACAAAATTTCATTATTACAGCTTTTACAGGGTGTTCACAAAATAGGTGCAAACTTTGGTGTTTTTTTCATAATTTTATTAACCTAAGGTATATCCATGCAGTTTCATTGATTTCACTCATACAGGGTGCTCACAATAGGACAGTCAAATTATATATTTTTCTTATACCAGAAATAAGTTTCACAATGAAATAATATTTAAATATTACTGTTTTCTATTGGTCCACCATCATTTGGTATGCACTGTTTAATTCATCTCCTCTTATTTCTAATAACTCTCCTCAACTGATGTTGTGTTATTTATCGATATGCTTGTTGCATAAATCTTCTCTATTCTGGGGCCTTGTTTTATACATTGTCTATTTCGCAGTTCCCCATAAAAAGAAATTAAGAGGCGTCAAGTCTGGAGCACTTGACGGCCACTCAACTAACGGACTGTTGCGACCTATTCACTTTCTCGGGAAATACTCATTCAACCAATGACGTACTATTACCGCATTATGAATAGGTGCGAGGTTCTATCTTACATGAAGAGGAAATGCATGTACTGAATCCAAGAAATCATTATTTAAAAAATTCATAAAAATATTTGCCTTCAGATTAACGTAAAAAAAAGGAGAGCCCGATTATTTGATCACATAAAATCCTACAAGACACGTTAATTTTTTTTAATTAAGATTTATGTAATATAATTAGACAAGCATGTCTTCCAGTAACACCACATCAGTTTAGGAGAGTTATTAAAAATAAGAGGAGACGAATTGAAGAGTGCATACCAAATGATGGTGGACTAATAGAAAATAGTAATATTTAANATGGTGTATTAACAATCAAGAGACACGGCCACAATTGCAGAAAGTTATGTTGCTGACAATTTAAGTAACAAAAATTAAATAGCCAACATTTCATTGTGAAACTTATTTCTGGTATAAGAAAAATATATAATTTGACTGTCCTATTGTGAGCACCCTGTATGAGTGAAATCAATGATACTGCATGGATATACCTTAGGTTAATAAAATTATGAAAAAAACACCAAAGTTTGCACCTATTTTGTGAACACCCTGTAAAAGCTATAATAATGAAATTTTGTATTTAGGGTTTTAAGGTGTGATCAAATCGGAAATGCTATTCATTTCTTTCTTAAAAAATGCCTAATATGTTTTATAATTTTTGAGGGTCTTTTCTTATGATAGTAGGCCGTAGAAAAGATCACATGTCAAAAAATATAATATCAAAAAGTAGACCTTTTTGAGTACTACCACATAAAAAAAGAATTTTGGAAATCGACCAACGCCATCTTAAATGGTGTCCCGACTTTAAGTGAAACGCACTGTATATCAAGATTAGATTGAAAATTAAAACTGAAATTTCACGCTTTTTATGTGCTATCAAGCAGGTAGACGTTACAACCAACCAGTCGGCAAAAATACCCTTCCTATGATTTCTAATAAGATTGCCTAGTTTTTGAAACTATAGAACAACCTGAAACATATTCAGGCCATTCATTCCGAAGAACATCGGCAACGTTATTGGCTAATACAGAAGTTGATGTAGTAGCAATCAAGAGACACAGTGGATGGAAATCTGCCACAATTGCAGAAAGTTATGTTGCTGACAGTTTAAGTAATAAAAATGAAATAGCCAACAGGGCTCTTTACAATGACACTTCAACTACGTCGCATCATGCTGTTTTAATGGATCACTCAGATAATAGTGAGCATCCGGTTACTGAAATGGAGCGGTCAAATTATTTTGAGAAAAATGTGACAATTAGTAAGCGCGAGGGGAATAATTATCCAGATTTTATAAATGTTACTCAATGTACTCGTAATAACTGTACAATTACTATAAATATTCATTCATAATAATTAAGAAAATGTAATGTTCATCAAATATTTCTATTTATTTGTTTATAAAATATGCATTTATAACTTGAAATCGCTTTTTTCCCCATTATCCATAGTAACTTCCACTTCTACGGCAAAAATCCACTTCCCTCCTTAAAAACAAGGTATTAACAGTCTATTTACTATAGTGGGAGCAGATAAATGTTATTTAAGAAAGTGGGCGATGTTGAAAAAGAAACAATTATTGATATGATACCGTTCAAAATGAAATCTATTGCAAATAACTGAAGAACCGATCGGAAAATCACGATACGATATCAAATCGAGAGTTTTGACATTCTGTCGACCTTTATTAAATTAAATATACGATGATTTTGATGTTACGATATCGTATTTTCATTAAAGAATCCCTCCTCTGGGATACCTACCTACTTTGTTTCAAATATCGGTAAATATACGGACGCCCACGCCAAACACAATTGTGTAGAGATATGCACAAATCGAGTTAAAATGGAAGAGACATTTTCTTACAGACAAATATATTGTATTTCACGTCAAAATATCGATAAATTGCGAGCTCTCTCTGCATTCCTATTAATGGTTGTACCCGTGACATGTGACTGAGGCAAAGAAGACGTATAAGGACAATAAGGACATTGTAAGGACAATATTGCACCTAGTCAGGAAGGCGTAGGTGTTGAGGGCGTAGAATTAATGGAATCTCGTGAGCTAAATTGTAATTATGTTTTAGCAGTTTGGCAGATTTAAACTCCTTTCAGAGTTATAAGGTGAACTACCGCTTAGTGGCTAAAATGTGAAACTGAGGTGGTTTGCCTTCCATAAATTATTTTAAGGAAGGAATATTCAAGATGACGCCGGTTTTAGCTGGTATTTTCCGTGAAATAATTGGTATATAATTATAAATTCCATATAATTCATCATGTATATTTACATCATGTTCCAATTTTTAACCTGCCAAGGTGAAAAAGATGATAAATAATTAATTTTGTTCACTTACAAATAACCCGTGTGTGTTTTGGATAATTTTAATTATAGGATATGCTATTTGCAGTCTGCCAAATGTAATACCATCGGTAATACCTAGATGAAAGATAATTTTATTTTAAATTAAAATTTGCAGTTTTAAGTCAATTAGGTTTCCCCCGTAATCGATCGATTGAAGTACATTCTGTGCATTTTAATAATAAAACTATTTGACTGATTTTTCATATTTTCTTTACAAATCTGCAGTGTAATTAATAACTTTTTTATAAAAAATTATGAATAAAAAACTGAAATTTAAAACAACCATGCATGACTTTTTTTGACAGAAAACTCGTTGAGAACCGCTGGCTTTACTGTACCATTTACGCATAGCGAAGATCAGTTATTCAGTGTTGGCTGTGTTACATAGAGCTGCAACAACAACACGAGAAAGTGATCAAAATTATAAATTTCTCATTAATTTAAAAGAAACTAAATGAATAAAACATAAAGTAATAAAATCATTGAAAGAAATAACAAATTAGAAGGTATTACATTTTATTTTTTATAGATAAATTTACAAATTAATGGATTTTATTAGAAATTTATTTATTTATTTATTTATTTATTTATTTATTTATTTATTTATTTATTTATTTATTTAAAATACACATCCAACAGGCGATGCCCAGGATATGTTAAGTCTAGTAACAAAATATAAAAAAAGATAAAAGAGAGAAAAGTTAACTTTGAAAAAAATAAAAATTAAAAAGGAACTAGATTTTGGATGGTGTAAAATAACGTAATATTATTATATTTCGGATAGTAGATTTAGAGGAGGACTTAATTTCCAAATATATTTCTTTTCAGTGTTTATTAATAATATCTGGACTTCATTTGTCTTTAACTTATTAGTAAATGTTGTGTATATCTATAGATTGAAACACTGAATAAATATTAAAGTGCATACACTGACTACACTTCCACGTGGACAACGGTTTTGAAAATGTACACGTGAATGGACAAATTAAAAAATAATAAGATCTCCTTTATACAGGGTGTTCCAGAATAACATGTACAACGGAAGACCACAGGTTCGTGGACTCAAAATAGGCAGATTTAGGCTAATTCACCTATATCCCAAATCGCTTCGTTTGTCCGCTAAATGACCTCAAAGTTAGTGAAAATTTTTTGAATTTTGTAAATAACTCGAATACTTATTAATCGATTTTGATAATTTTTGGGGTATGTACTTTTGTTTTCCTACACATTTTGGTATTATACAGAGTGTTTTTTAAAACCTACAACATCTGCAAAATTGACGTGTGGTGATAATATCCAATCATAACTTTTTCCTATTTCGGTCAATAATGATAACTATTTTTTGATTTGATAGGTGATACCATTTGGAAGTTTTTAGGACTCTTGTAGAATTTTGATTAAATGAGCGGTTTGGGTACAAAAAATATTTTTTGAATGTCTACATTATCTTACCACCCATATTACAATACCTAACAAAGTTCAGGCTAGTAGGAACTGATTTCGTAGGTTGACTGTAATTTCAGTTTGATCTTTAAGTCATTGTATGTACCTGACATTTCATAATGAATGCCTACTACGATAAGATATACCACATGTTACTTCATTTTTCAATATAGATACATACACATACGACGAATTAAAGTTATTTACAACATACCTAATTTTATTGAAATAATTCGTAAAAACAATCAAATACAATAAAAAATGCTGAAGATAAAAGTAACAAAGTTGATGTTATTAATTTTAGTACAACTTATTATAAAAACTGTTCAAAATGACCACCGTTGTTACTACAACAAAGATTAATTCGGCGAAGAAAGTTAAAGGACACCCTTTGCAGTTCTTGAAGGCAACTTTTCTTCAGAGTTAGATGTGGAAGCATACATTGTTGTTTTCAGAGTACCCCAAAGATAATAGTCGCAAGGTATTAAGTCTGGTGAACGTACAGGCCAATTAACAGGAATAACAGGATTATCCCTTCTACTGATCCATCGACAAGGGAATCTTTGGTTCAGATACTGCCGGACATTTACAGTCAAAACGTGTTAACTTTTATTGTAAACGTATTGCAGAATCGTATGTATAAGTTCTCTAAGTGGGATAAATTGAAAAAAAAAAATGAATTTCGTCTATTACAACGCCATACATTATGAATTGAAAAAAATGTTTCAGGCAAATCCTACGTACTTTTAGCCATAGAATCCGAATCTGCTATAAAAAAATTGGTGATTTTATTGAAGATTTTAAACTAATTCACTAATTTTAGCATTAATGTATTTCCTCCGCGGAATGATTATATTTTGATTCTGGAAATTTTTTTCGTAGAGTGCTTATTTCTCGAAATATTTGAAAATTTCAGGTAAAAAAACCACCCAGTATAAAGTCTGAAAATATTTAGGCAATTAAGGACTGTGAGAAGCTGAAAGCTCTGGCCTCGGGCAGTTCTATACTCGGAGAGCTTATCCATTAGCTACGCGGGATTCTGATGGCCTGCGGACACGATCCTTGTATGAAAATAAACTTCATTGGTAATCTCATTAAAGGCTGGATGTGTGTCGCCGAAAAAATACAGAACGATGTGTTACAAAGTTCCTATTTTGACATCTATAGGATGTGCCAGCCAGGCCCCGTTGTTCCATACTGATCCCTTGGTCCTTCAGGTAGTATGGTCAAGGCCTCCTTTGTCTTTGTGGATAATATTTATTTAGGGAAAATTAAAAATAAATTTCTGTATCTTTATAAGGATTGAAGCTACTAATAAAAACACAATCCAGAAGGAATCTAATTGTACATGCCCCAGTGCTTAATGTGCGTACCTACGTTCTCAACTAGTCCAATCCTAGTCCTAGTCAAAATTGTGTTTAAAGATGGCATTAATTCCGAAGCGCCCAATTTTTTGCATGTGGCTAGTTTTTTGTTAGTAAATGAGGAAAAAAAATTGTTCTGCACGGGAGCGCACCGGGAAAATTCGATCAGAAAACTGCGTGAATAACTTGAAAAGTATTGAGAATTTCACAAACACGCAAGAGATCAAAGTTGTAGAGCATAAAATTCTCTACGAGAATTAAAAAGTCATTTTTATTTACAGTCTCTAAAATATTAACTTCAGCATGATGCAAATTTGGTGATGGATAACACATGCCTACAGCTTGTTTTTGATGTTGTAAGGGAAACTTCATTATGCCTAGAACGCCAGGGACGGACCTTGCCCAATGGTAAACAACCTAGAATTTTTGCATAGATGACGATCGCAATCTGTCTGCATCAAAAACAAGTTTCCCGAAGAAGAACGATAATACCCTCCTGGTTCAACTCGGTATAATTAACAGTTTACGAAATATTTGTGATTTTATGTCACAGCGGCGCATCCACCATTTTTTATTATTTTTTTTATTGCATATAATTACTATATTAGAGCCGTACATATTTTTAAAATAAGAGCCTAGAAAATCTTACTGACTGTTAATGTAATTTTCACTAACAAAATTTGATAAACACACTTTACACATAACACAAAATAGGAAAAAAACAAGAATAAGTTAAAGTTAAAAAATAATTAAATAGAAAGAAAACTATCAAAATACATTTTCAATATGGGAACCTTCCACCTTCACACACTTCCCATGTGTACAAACGATATTGGTTTATACGCGAAAATGCATTTCTGGAGTATGTCTAATGTTATCACAATGGAAATTTTTTATAGCAATTCATCCTCTGTCTGTACTGGGGTTGAGTACACTAAATTTTTTAAGTATCCCCATAGGAAGAAGCCCATCGGGTTAAAGTCATTTGAACGTCACGGCCATGAACCCTCCCAATCCATTTATTATTAAACACAATGGATAAATAATTTCGTATATCAAGATTGAAATGGGGAGGAGCCCCCTCGTGCATGAACCAAACGTTCTTGTGTTTAATAGAACATCGTATAATAATGGCTGCAAATTATTTTGTAAAAACTCCAAATATCGATGTTCCTCAAAAACGTATGGACCTATTAAATTATTACCCACTATTCCTGACCATACATTAATAGTGGGTAATAATTTAATAGATCTATACGTTTTTGAAAAACGTCTGAACGGACATCGATATTTGGAGTTGAATAGTCACCTTAATTTATCCTTATTATTCCTTTTTTTCTATTTTGTGTTGTGTAAAGTGTGTTTGTCAAATTTTGATATTAAAAATTACATTAGCAGACAGTAAGATTTTCTAGGCTCATATTTTAAAAATAAGTACGGTTCTAATACAGTAATTATGTCCAATTAAAAAAATAGTGGAGGCGCCGCTCGATGTGCTCTGTGATCTAAAATCAAGAGGGTATTATCGTTGGCAAATTCATCAGGGAACTTATTTTTGATACAGGCAGATTGCGATCGTCATCTATGCAAAAATTCTGGGTTATTAACTATTGGGCATAGTCCGTCCCTGGCTCTGGGCATAATAAAGTTTTACTTACAACATCAAAAACAAGCTGTACGCATGTGTTATCGACCACCAAATTTACATCATTCTGAAGATAATGGTTTAGAGACTATAAATAAAAATAACTTTTTAATTTTAACCTTTGAGGGCCCGTAACTTGTTAACGAAGGCCCGTATTAAAAAATTTATATGAAGAAATAATATTATTTTGACCTCATCTATTTGTACTCGACTTTTTTGTATCAAATACCGGGACACCCTGTATATACTTAGATATTTTCTCCGGGTGGAAGAAAAAATATGGAGCCAGCCCTTATAGACTAAAACTATGGATGAAATAAAACACAGGCAAATTTTTGCCAGTATCGATTTATACAAAATGCATGTAACATTTTGGTTGGTTTTATAATGCTAACTATTTGTCCAATTTGGTTTAGTTGATTGGTTATCCCATACTAACTTAAAAAAAGCGTAAAGTTCGACTGCTAACTAAGGTCTAAGTTTTCTTAAGGAAGGAATTATTTTTCCCTGTAAAATAGCACATAGAAGGAAAGTTTGCAGTTACTCCTTTTGAACAATCTTTGTTTCAGGTATTTTCATCGAGAAACGAAAGAATAATCGCAGATTTAGTGCAGCACCGCTTTGAAATACGTGTTTTTCTGGCTGATTTGCATAAGAATCGTCATTTTATGTAAATCCCTAAATATTTCCACTGTACGAAAAAATCAACAGGAACCTTTTTTGTAGAGAATTTTATGCTCTATTACTTTGACACTTTGAATGTCTGTGAAATTCTCAATACTTACTCACAAACTGATTGTTTTTGCAGTTTTCCGGCCAGTTTTTTTCATCTACCAGCAAAATACTATTCAAGTGTAAACAATTGTGCACTTCGGCATTACTGTAATCTCAAAACCTCTAGCAACAGACTAAACGTATTAATACTTAAAATAGCGGTGGTATAATAATTATGTTATGTTATAATACACATAAGTACTATTTACATAAAATTGGGTTATGCTTCGAAAACCTCTATGTTTTCGTTCAAAACTTAAATTCACTTACAGTTAAATGTGTCAGTTCTCTTGTTTTATTTACCCTCCATAGAGATATAAAATATCACATAAAGTTTATTCTGTTGTTACTTAGCTCGTCGTTGAAAATATTCAACCAATAACTATTAAAATTTAAGGAAAGATATGCAACGTTTGTAGTTTTCTTTTTTACCGAATTATATTCTTTTCAAAAATTTTTGTACTAGTATTCCATATGGATAACGTGACCGTTTTGCAATGCAGCAATGCAGTTCGGAAATTGTCGATTTTTCAAATTCTCCCTTTGATGGTCCTAATCTCCGATTTTAATACGAAATTTCATCAATTTATACATTGTTACTTAGAACTGCCTTTCAAGTGACCTTACAAACGGAATTAATAAAACAAAACCATATATAAAACACAACACTTCTACAAAACTTCGAAACAACAATGTCAAAAGTGTTGATAATATCACTAAATAGATTAATGCGAATTATTTCCTTGCTTAACCAATGTTTGCCCTTTATAGTAAAATATAAAAATACAAATAAAATGTAAAAACAGTAAGACCTTTCTAGCGTGGTTATTATACGTTACGTTTGAAATATTACTTATTTAATATTTTCAGTATCACAGTTTTTTGTTTTTGTATTAATAATATTTAAAAACATTATTTTTAACTTTTGTTTTAGATTAGAATAACATTCTTTGTTTTAGTGTAAATTTAGATTTAGAATTACAAACTGTTTTGTAGATATTGCCAGTATAAGTCAAAGCTAGTTGAGGCATATAGCCCAAATAGTTAAGAATCTCGTCTATGAGATTAAATTATCTAGACTTTTGGTATCGAGGAACACTGACTTTATCTGATGCGATTTAAAAAGCTAATAATAAAATATATTTCATTAAAATGAAATTCCATAAATATAATCAACTGCTACATTTCTAATAATATCTTAAAACAACGGTATTCTATACCAACAAAAGCAGTATTTTGTAACAAGAATAACAGCTGTTTTACATTGACAATTTATTGATCAATTAATTCATGAAGTCGCTTTATCAAGAAATTGGACAAGTGTAATGCACCAAATCTGCTGTCAAATAACTTCATGAATTTATTCATCAAGTTCTTGACGAATTAGAGCATGTTCTAATTTTCGTCAATTTCTTCGTGAAGTTCGGAAGTACCAACCCAACAGATTTCCAGCCTCAGATCAGTAATGAGGTTATGTTATTGGAATATGTAAATAATTGTGTGGCGTCGTACTAGTTTTGCATTGTTTTTACTGATTTGTTACTTACAAAAACTAATATTTATATAATATGTGTCAGAACGGTACCGCTGTTGTATCACTACAATTATGAGTGGAAAGGTGACATTTTTGAAATTTATTTGCTTCTTTGATTCGTTGGTAGAACTGATTCATACGTCAAAAAACTTGACAAAGTCTGTAGCAGTGTAAAACCACACTGTTTACCAATAAATTCGTGAATTAATTCATGAAGAACTTCGTCTATTTATTCATCAATAAATTGTCAATGTAAAACAGCTATAAGATTTGTCATAAAATGAAATATAAAATTTTCTTTCCAGCGAAGAGGCTGTTTAATATAATTCTTCTATAATTTCAAAAATAAGTAAACATGTTGATTTTGTATTTTAAAAAACCTGAGTGTTATGAAAGGTAAAATGTATAGGTATATATATATTTTTTGTTTTTATAAATGGAAGAAGGAGAAAATCACAGAGTTTTCAGAGAATGAATATGTTACCTTGCGTACTTTCCTGAAATATATTAAAATTTTTAGTCATCGTTGACAGAATATTCCAGAGCAAAAATACTTTATTAATACAATTTCTCATATTCCGCACGTTACAAAAATACCTAGGTTTCCCGGTATTTCATTTCCTCTAAGCTATTACACAGCAAATTATTATTTTAATAAAAAATATTTATTTACCCGACGGCGCTTTTTCATATTTCTATTTACGTTGACAGAGTCTTTTTCTGTGTTTGATGTTGGTAAATCTGATTTGATCTCTTGTTCAAGCTGTTCAGTAAATAATCAATATACTGTAATAATTGTTTCCCTAGGTTACTTCGTAACAAAAATTACATCTTTTGTCCGTAGTTGTCATATAATGAATATTCTTTGATATTTTTCCAAACTTATTTTATTACTCATGGATAAGTCTTATCTTTCCGCTTGTTTTTTAGGTCGGTAAATAACTGTTTACCTACTCTATGTACAGGGTGTTAGAAAAAGAGTGTAAAATATTTCAGAAGGTAATAGTATGAACCAAAATAAGCAGAAAAGTCTTAATAAACATGGGTCCGCAAAGTAACGGTTGCGGAGATATGGACCACTATTCGTTTTTCAAACATTTTATTTTATTAGGAATAAACCGACAAAGGAAGCTTTTAACAAACAAAAAACAAAGTTACAGAAGATGTTCAAAGTGCCCTCCGTCCATTTCCAAGCAGGCACGACATCTTCGTCTCAACGATATTCGAACTCTTTCGAAAACACCCTCCTTGGTTTGGATTTCTTGACACTTTTGATTAATCCGTAGCTGCAGCTCTTCCAGGCTATTTACAGGAGTACCATACACTAATGTCTTCAAATATCCCCAAACAAAGAAATCTAGAGGGTTCAGATCAGGCGATCTTGGAGGCCATAAAACAGGTCCGGCCCTTCCTACCCATCTATGTGGAAAAGTTTGGTGTAAATGCTCTCTAACGGCCATGGAAAAATGAGCTGGAGCACCATCATGCTGGAACCACATTTGTTGCCTCTGATTCAAAGGAATGTCTTCCAAAAACTCATACAGTGTGTTCTGCAGAAAGTTGAGGTAAGCAGCGCCTGTTAATCGGTTTGGTAAAACAACAGGACCTAGAAACCTGTCACCTACAATACCCATCCAAATGTTTAATGAAAAACGTGCCTGATGTCCAGATTCTATTAGAGCATGAGGATTTTCGTCGGCCCAAATATGCGTATTGTGAAAATTAAACACTCCATTTCTTGTGAACCCGGCCTCATCAGTAAAAAGAATGTTTGCAAGAAAACGAGGGTCTTCAGCATCATGACGTAGAAACCAGCGGCAAAAAACCAAACGTGCTTGATGATCATTTATTGGATTTAAGGCCTGTACTCGTTGCACATGGTATGGATAAAGCAGTTGCTCGTGAAGGATTCTCCAAACAAGAGGACCACTAATTCCTACCTCGGCTGATATTCTCCGCACACTCGTACCTGGATTCTGCTCTACCAGTGCTAGAATTTCTTCTTCTGCTCTAGGAGTGGATACCGACCTTGGTCTTCCGGATAAATGGCACTGTTTGCTCAAGGAACCGGTATCACGCAATCTTTGGTGAATTCTTCCAAACATGCGTTGTGAAGGAATCTGGCGATTTGGATAAGCGTCAACATAAAGACGTCGCGCTTCGGTGGCGTTCCCATTAGCACGACCATACATGAAATGCATGTCTGTTAATTCTGCGTTAGAGTAACCAGCCATAGCGAAAGAAAACTTGTGCACTGAGAACAACTGTCAAATACGTACTGTTTATTTCACTAAACATCAACCAACTATTATAAGAAAATCCACAACGTTTTTGCAAAATAAAAAAAGGGGCTAAAAAACAAAACATTCCATATTTCCGCAAGCGTTACTTTGCGGACCCATGTTTATTGAAACTTTTCTGCTTATTTTGGTTCACACTATTACCTCCTTAAATATTTTACACTCTATTTTTAACACCCTGTATTTGCGTGCGTTAATCACACTTGTCGCCTGCGAATTGACAATAAAACACGCAAAATTTAAATACACATTCGAAAATACTATTTTTAAAAGTGACATTGAAATGACAGTATGTAAACCTAAACTGAATAAAAATCTGTGGACCCCACCGGGGCTGCGCCCCAAGACCCTAAGATTTCACTGAATTCGTAATAAAAAATTGTATGTGCAATTCGTGCGGTTGTCTATTGCCCACTTGAACGAATTACCGTACTTATTGCACAATTACTATTCTTAGTTTATGTTGATTAATTGATATTGTTTTTATTACTCATGTGGAATAAGTCCTACCTTTCCGCTGGTTTTTTTTAGGTCGGTAAATAGTTGTTTGTCTACTCTATTTATTTGCGTGCGGTAATCATACTTGTCGCCCGCGAATTGATAATAAAGCACGCAAAATTTAAGTAAATTACGCAAATCGGTGCTAGAGCCATCTCTTGATTTCTCATATAGTGAATAATTAAAAAAAACACTCGGAATTATTTATTTTTAAACAGTGACATTTAAATGATAGTTGATATTTATGTCAACCTAAACTTAATAAAAATCTAAAAATAAATAGGTAAATAAATTTCTATAAAAACATGATTGGAAGTCCTACAATTGTACCAGGAAGTGATCCAGATACAGACAGTGAATCTATACCATTGGAGGTAACTGAAACAGCGAAAGGAGTCGTAGATAAATTATTTCCCAAAAAATTTCACAGCAATCATAATAAAAAATTGTATGTTCAATTCGTGCGGTTGTCTATTGCCCACTTCAGCGGACTCGTGGGCAATAGACAACTTATCGCACTTATTGCACAATAGTATTTTATTACTCATGCGGAAGTCCCATATTTTTGCTTGTTTTTTTTTTTAAGTCGGTAAATGGCTGTGTGCCTACTCTATTTATGTGCGTGCGTTATTTATGTCGACCTAAACTGAATAAAAATCTGTGGAACCCTAATATTTCGCTGCACTCGTAATAAAAAATAGTATTTGCAATTCGTGAGGTTGTCTATTGCCCACTTGAACGGACGCATTCTCGTGGGCAGTAGACAACTTACCGCACTTATTGCACAATATACTATTAAGTGACATTTAAAAGACAGTTGATAGTTATTTATGTCGACCTAAACTGAATAAAAATCTGAAATTAAATAAATTAAATTCTGTGGAAACATGTTTAGAATTCGTAATAAAAAATAATATGTACAGTTCGTCCGGTTGTCTATTGCCCACTTCAGCGCATGAGCACCTTCGTTCGTGCGTTCAACTCCGCTCTCGTTAGCAGTAGACAATCGCACGAATTGCACATACTATTTTTTATTACGAATGCGGAGAAATCTTATAGTCCAAGGGTGAAGCTCCTCCGGTGAGGTCCACAGATTTTTATTCAGTTTAGGTTGACATAAATAACTCATTTAAATGACCTTTTTTAAAATAATATTTTCTATTTAAATTTTGCGTGTTTTATTGTCAAAATTTCTGTTTTTATAAAATTTTGTTTTGCTGTACCATTTCTCATAGCGTTCAAAAGCTTGTTGGTATTTCTCGGGTGACTTCTCTGGTACGAGATTTGAAATAACAATGGAAGCGTCGTTCTGAATATCCAGTGGCAGATAATAACTTGAACCCATATTTGATATTAGAATATTTAAACACAACTTTCACATCACATTCAATTACTAGAAATAATTCAATGAGAGCTGTATTTATGCCTGTTGCTACGGTAATAAAAATTATCATAGGCGTAGTGTGAAGATAATATGGTGTAGGTATATAAGCATATGTGGAGACATCATTGAGAGCAAGATTAATAATAATTATAATGAAGTCGTGGAATATATTGGCATAAAGATGCAACTTTTTGTCGTTTTGTTAGTAAACCTATAATCATTTTTCTAAAATACATTTAAATTTATGCATTTATTTATTGTAAAAAAATTGTAAAACTATTACACAATATAAAAAAATAAGACAAAAAATCCTGTATGCTAGAGGTTAAAGTGACGCCCAATGTAGACCAAAATTGGCAAAATCATTTTATACTTCGGCAATATATTCCAATTAAATGAGCCTTTCAATCGCAATTTTGGTCAACTTGCCTGAATTTTTGATATAGTTTGAGGTATATAATAACAATAAGTGACAGTAATTTTTTTTCAATCCCCGGTCAGGAGTTTTTCAAGATAACTCTAAAGTAGTAAATTCTACTTAAAAATAATGTATCGACTTTTTCTTGTACTATTAAATTAACAGAGTTAGGGAGACTAGAAATTAAAGGATCATTTCAGAAATTTAAACAATCATAACAAGCAGAAAAATTATTTTTTTCAATCTACTCTAAAAATGTAAAACTATCTCTCCAGAGAAATATATATATTTTTAATTTTTTAATAAAAAAGTTATAACAATTTCACAAAGAGAACTCGATTTTTTATCTTTGTCGTAAAACAAAATTTCGAAAGCAACTTTTCATTATCA
>NW_019416822.1:380874-383886 GCF_000390285.2 Anoplophora glabripennis
TTCTCCAAACAAGAGGACCACTAATTCCTACCTCGGCTGATATTCTCCGCACACTCGTACCTGGATTCTGCTCTACCAGTGCTAGAATTTCTTCTTCTGCTCTAGGAGTGGATACCGACCTTGGTCTTCCGGATAAATGGCACTGTTTGCTCAAGGAACCGGTATCACGCAATCTTTGGTGAATTCTTCCAAACATGCGTTGTGAAGGAATCTGGCGATTTGGATAAGCGTCAACATAAAGGCGTAGAGCTTCGGTGGCGTTCCCATTAGCACGACCATACATGAAATGCATGTCTGTTAATTCTGCGTTAGAGTAACCAGCCATAGCGAAAGAAAACTTGTGCACTGAGAACAACTGTCAAATACGTACTGTTTATTTCACTAAACATCAACCAACTATTATAAGAAAATCCACAACGTTTTTGCAAAATAAAAAAAGGGGCTAAAAAACATAAAACATTCCATATCTCCGCAACCGTTACTTTGCGGACCCATGTTTATTGAAACTTTTCTGCTTATTTTGGTTCATATTATTACCTCCTTAAATATTTTACACTCTTTTTTTAACACCCTGTATTTGCGTGCGTTAATCACACTTGTCGCCTGCGAATTGACAATAAAACACGCAAAATTTAAATACACATTCGAAAATATTATTTTTAAAAGTGACATTTAAATGACAGTATGTAAACCTAAACTGAATAAAAATCTGTGGACCTAAGATTTCACTGATTTCGTAATAAAAAATTGTATGTGCAATTCGTGCGGTTGTCTATTGCCCACGTGAACGAATTACCGTACTTATTGCACAATTACTATTCTTAGTTCATGTTGATTAATTGATATTGTTTTTATTACTCATGTGGGATAAGTCCTACCTTTCCGCTTGTTTTTTTTAGGTCGGTAAATAGTTGTTTGCCTACTCTATTTATTTGTGTGCGGTAATCATACTTGTCGCTCGCGATATTGATAATAAAACACGCAAAATTTAAATAAACTACGCAAATCGGTGCTAGAGCCATCTCTTGATTTTTCATTTAATGAATTATTAAAAAAAATACTCGAAATTATTTATTTTTAAATAGTGACATTTAAATGATAGTTGATATTTATGTCAACCTAAACTTAATAAAAGTCTGAAAATAAATAAATAAATTTCTATAAAAACATGATTGGAAGTCCTACAATTATACCAGGATACAGACAATGAATCTATACCATTGGAGGTAATTGAAACAGCGAAAGAAGTCGTAGATAATTCGTTTCCCAAAAAATTTCACAGCATTCATAATAAAATATTGTATGTTCAATTCGTGCGGTTGTCTATTGTCCACTTCAGCGGACTTGTGGGCAATAGACAACTTATCGCACTTATTGCACAATAGTATTTTATGCGGGATAAGTCCTATCTTTTTGCTTGTTTTTTTAGGTCGGTAAATGGCTGTGTGCCTATTCTGTTTATGTGCGTGCGTTACTTATGTCGACTTAAACTGAATCAAAATCTGTGGATCCCACCGGAACTTCGCTCTTGAACCCTAAGATTTCGCTGCACTCGTAATAAAAAATAGTATTTGCAATTCGTGAGGTTGTCTATTGCCCACTTGAACGGATGCACATTTAAAAGACAGTTGATAGTTATTTATGTCAACCTAAACTGAATAAAAATCTGAAATGAAATAAATTAATGCTGTGAAAACATATTTAACATTCGTAATAAGAAATAATATGTACAGTTCGTCCGGTTATCTATTGCCCACTTCAGCGCATGAGCACTTCGTTCGTGCGTTCAACTCCGCTCTTGTGAGCAATAGACAATCGCACGAATTGCACATATATTTTTTATTACGAATGCGGTGAAATCTTATAGTCCAGGGGCGAAGCTCCGGTGAGGTCCACAGATTTTTATTCAGTTTAGGTTGACATAAATAACTATCAACTGTCATTTAAATTACCTTTTTTAAAATAATATTTTCGAGTATCTATTTAAATTTTGCGTGTTTTATTGTCAAAATTTATGTTTTTATAAATTTTTGTTTTCTGTACCATTTTTCATAGTGTTCAAAAGTTTGTTGGTATTTCTCGGGTGACTTCTCTGGTACGAGATTTGAAATAACAATGGAAGCGTCGTTCTGAATATCCAGTGGCAGATAATAACTTGAACCCATATTTGATATTAGAATATTTAAACGCAACTTTCACATCACATTCAATTACTAGAAATAATTCAATGAGAGCTGTATTTATGCCTGTTGCTACGGTCATAAAAATTATCATAGGCGTAGTATGAAGATAATATGGTGTAGGTATATAAGCATATGTGGAGACATCATTGAGAGCAAGATTAATAATAATTATAATGAAGTCGTGGAATATATTGGCATAAAGATGCAACTTTTTGTCGTTTTGTTAGTAAACCTATAATCATTTTTCTAAAATACATTTAAATTTATGCATTTATTTATTGTAAAAAAATTGTAAAACTATTACACAATATAAAAAAATAAGACAAAAAATCCTGTATGCTAGAGGTTAAAGTGACGCCCAATGTAGACCAAAATTGGCAAAATCATTTTATACTTCGGCAATATATTCCAATTAAATGAGCCTTTCAATCGCAATTTTGGTCAACTTGCCTGAATTTTTGATATAGTTTGAGGTATATAATAACAATAAGTGACAGTAATTTTTTTTCAATCCCCGGTCAGGAGTTTTTCAAGATAACTCTAAAGTAGTAAATTCTACTTAAAAATAATGTATCGACTTTTTCTTGTACTATTAAATTAACAGAGTTAGGGAGACTAGAAATTAAAGGATCATTTCAGAAATTTAAACAATCATAACAAGCAGAAAAATTATTTTTTTCAATCTACTCTAAAAATGTAAAACTATCTCTCCAGAGAAATATATATATTTTTAATTTTTTAATAAAAAAGTTATAACAATTTCACAAAGAGAACTCGATTTTTTATCTTTGTCGTAAAACAAAATTTCGAAAGCAACTTTTCATTATCA
>NW_019416822.1:384388-386129 GCF_000390285.2 Anoplophora glabripennis
ATAAACATTATACATATACACAAGCTAAAATGAAAAATGCCCATAAAGACACAACATAAAATGAATAACAAAACAAACAAAAGCCAATTAAAATAGGTTCGTTATTGATTTTATGTTACAAGAAAAAATGTCAATATTATGTTGGAGGCTGTTGCAATTTTCACACATGACATAAATTGGTGATGACAATAATAAATTAGTATTAGGCATTGCAAGGTACATCATATTCGAGCAGCGTAGATTGGCGCGAGGCACGTGGAAGTTAAAACGATCCAAAATTTTAGGACAATCCTACACATAATTAATGATTTTAAAAAAAAAAAACAACAGAATGCATATCTCGACGTGTCTCTAAGGACTTACAGTTAAAGATGGCCAAAAGAAAATTGTGGGAAAATCCAATGTTGGGATAATTCCTTAAGTTCTGAAATGCATATATTTTAAGAATTTTCTCTGAATGTTTTCTAAGTTATTTTTATAGACTGCATACTGAGGATACCAAACCATTGAAGTATATTCCAAGCGAGATCTTACAAAACAATTATATAAAGGACCACGCACATTTCTTATGGAAAATGGCTTTCGGTGAAAATGTCTGAAAATTTAATATGTTATAGTTGCCGACTGATTAAAAGTTGTCATTACACCACGGCCCAAAAACCCATACTTTTAGAGATATAATGGGGTAAATTTGTCCATGTGCAGGAATTCGTAAATATTAGTTGGAGCTACGTCGTAGGGATGAGAGTATTTCTTCAATTACATTATTGAGTAATCGTAATTTTTAGAACAGATTTTTACCGGTGTGAAATCATCCACAGCCACACTTTTAGGTAGGACTATAATCGATAAAGTTGTGGCCATAAAAAAATTCGAGATTTACTCAAGTTTTCTAAATAATTCATATGCGGCTGATAACAGAATATTAAAAACGTGGAAATTTAAAAACTGCTCCCACCATTTTTGTTTTTCAGGCCGTCAGGGATGGTGAAAAGGGGTGCAATTGCAAAAATTCGAAATAATTCAAATAATCAAAACTATTTCTTGAACTGTCACCATATTCGCAGAGAATGTTATAATTAAGTATATTAAAAGATTTCACCCACCCGTTACATTTTCCAGGCTGTCAGGTATGGTGAAAAGGGATGGAATTGCAAAAATTCGAAATAATTCAAGTAAAAAAAACTATTTCTTGAACTGTCACCGTATTTGCAGAGAATGTTAAAAATAAACGTATTAAGAGATACCACCCACCCGTTTCATTTTTCAGGGCGTTAGGGATGGTGAACAGGGGTGGGTTTGATAAAATTCGAAATATTCCAAATAAACAAAAACTATTTCTTGAACTGTCACCATATTTGCAGAGAATGTTAAAATTAAGTATATTAAAAGATCCCACCCACCCGTTTCATTTTCCAGGTCGTCAGGGATGGTGGAATGGGGTGAACTTGAAAAAATTCGAAATACTGCAAATAAAAAAAATTATTTCTTGAAATGTCACCATATTCGCAGAGAATGTTAAAAATAAACGTATTAAGAGATACCACCCACCCGTTTCATTTTCCAGGCCGTTAGGGATGGTGAACAGGGGTGGGTTTGATAAAATTAGAAATATTTCAAATAAAAAAAAACTATTTCTTGAACTCTCACCATATTCTCAGAGAATGTTAAAAATAAACGTATTGAGAGGTCCTAGCCCCCCGTTTCATTTTCCAGGCCGTTAGGGATGGTGAAAAGGGGT
>NW_019416822.1:387478-388385 GCF_000390285.2 Anoplophora glabripennis
ACATTATACATATACACAAGCTAAAATGAAAAATGCCCATAAAGACACAACATAAAATGAATAACAAAACAAACAAAAGCCAATTAAAATAGGTTCGTTATTGATTTTATGTTATAAGAAAAAATGTCAATATTATGTTGGAGGCTGTTGCAATTTTCACACTTGACATAAATTGGTGATGACAATAATAAATTAGTATTAGGCATTGCGAGGTACATCATATTGGAGTAGCGTAGATTGGCGCGGAGCACGTGGAAGTTGAGACGTTCCAAAATGTGACGACAATCATACACATAATTAATGATTTTAAAAAAAAAAAAACAACAGAATGCATATCTCGACGTGTCTCTAAGGACTTACAGTTAAAGATGGCCAAAAGAAAATTGTGGGAAAATCCAATGTTGGGATAATTCCTTAAGTTCTGAAATGCATATATTTTAAGAATTTTCTCTGAATGTTTTCTAAGTTATTTTTATAGACTGCATACTGAGGATACCAAACTATTGAAGTATATTCCAAGCGAGATCTTACAAAACAATTATACAAGGTGTAACTGAAATAAGTATTCAAAATTTCTGAGCTTGTAAAACAAGTCGAAAAATGACGAAAACTTTAGTACTGTGGGTACACATGTTTGCAAGTGACCCATATTTGAAAGCACAACGTCAAAAGCGCCGCAGGACGCCGCCGGACGAACCAGCGTTCCAAGAAGGGCTGCTGGCGCCGGTCACCAGACGCGTACCCATGAACGACCGACTTCAACCACAAGGCACTCTCCAAAGACTCTCCAGCTAACCCTCAAACCGTCAACACGTCTTTTTCCACAATATAGTTTTCAATAAAACAGTTTATTATTACCGTTGAGAAAGCGTTTTATTTCTTGCTGTACAGCGAAAGCAACCCTCAA
>NW_019416822.1:389854-392245 GCF_000390285.2 Anoplophora glabripennis
GTTCCACATAATGTTGGTAAAGATATAGGTTTGGTTTTTAATAAAATATAACTTAAAACTTACACATCGTATTCCCAGTATAATATAATAACAAATAGAAAACTCTTAAGCACTAAATAATTATAAACACAATTCTTGCAATACTATAATTTACAATTTTCAGAGGATAACCTAAGAAACCAAAGATAACGAAAGCCAAACTTCAAATACGTGCAAAGTCCAAACTGCATTACCAACCAACCCAAAATGACAGGGTTAGCATTCTCTGCGCCATCTTTTATTTTGGAAGCTAACTAACATGTGACGCCGCCATGACAGTTTCATTATTCATATGTTAGATTTCATTCTACGTTAGTACTATATTTTCTATGCTAGTACACCAGCATACTAACCGTATCTGTAGAAGTACTGACTGACACACCAACGGGGACTCTATAGTAGGTTTCAGTAGAGAATTCGAGGAAACTACTACCATTCCAGCCACGTTAAGGTACATGTCTTATCTTTCGTTTCTGTTTAGTTATTACACTCCGTTACCATTTATACCGATTCCTGATACAAATAAATACCGAGATAATCGCTTCGATCTTTAATAAATTGAGGTGCATAGATTATAAGTATATACAGGGATGGCACAGAAGTACGGAATAAAATTCATATCTTTTGAATGAGTTAATTTTTTTTTAAACGCCGAAACACGTTAACTGATTTTGATTTTTTCCCATCTTTCGGTTATATAATAATTAATTTTTCTTCAACCCCNTAGAATTTAACTTAAGTTTGTTAGAGAGAAACCAACTCTGAATCATTAGTTCTGCTTGACACGCCTCTTCTAATAAGTCATCAATTAAAGGACTACGATTTGTTAAATTGGTATCATCAGCAAACTGAATAGTTAAAACTGAGTTATTCACTGACAGGGGTAGATCATTAACATATAACAGAAATAGAACAGGACCAAGAATGGACCCTTGTGGTACGCCTGCATTGATACCTAGACAGGTTGATGATATATTGTTAAGCATAACATATTGTCTATGTATGTTCATTCTTCTTCGGCATCACGGCGGAGCCGAATATTTGAGATTTTTAAATGAGCAACCCCCAATATTGCTTGAAGACGTGCCACTAGCTATCCGTGAGATCGATAAGTCGAGGGAACGATGCACCAGTCAAATGGCCTGCGCGATCACCGGATCTCACACCCATGGACTATTTTTTTATGGGGTCACTTAAAAAATGTTGTTTATTCCAACCCTATTGATAGTGTGGAGACGCTTCGTCAAAGAATTTTTGCGGCAGCTGAGGAAGTAACATATTTTTCGTCGTAATTTTAATCGTAGAATTAGACTGTGCTTACAGGAAAATCGAAATTACTTCCAAAATATCCTTTAAAAAATCTAGTTTTTTTTTATTGCCAGCCAATTATTTGTTATAAATTATCTATTGACTGTTAAATGACTTGGTTTTAGTTGTTTTGCTCTTTTTTCTAATAATTATTATTAAACTAACAATAAATAGGTAAGTATTTTGCAATATTTCTTCAGCTTAACTGTTGTTTCATATGAGATTTCTTTAATTCAGGGTTTAAATAATTTCACATGTACAAGAAAATGTGTTTTTTAATAAAGACGCCGAAGAAACAATTAAATAGAAATTATGCAACACACGCTAAAATAATACGCAAAATAGTAAAGTAAATTTAAAACAGGAAAAATAATGTTGTCTCAGTTGATTCTTGCGCCCCCTTTTGGTCGAATTTTAAAATACAGATCTCCACAACTAATAAATAATAATTACTGTGAGGCATTGCGTTCTGAATTCATTAACAAAAGTGTCTGTTTATACCTTGGTATTCATGGAGGTATAAATCCGTAACATTAATTTATGAAATTAAAAATATCTTCTAAACGGTTGGCTTTAGCAATTTTCAATAAGTATACCTTTTTTGTTAAAAAAAGTCCAATATTTCATATTTTGCTACTAAAAGCTGTATACGGTGGTTGACAAAAAAGTTACTGCATATTCAATGCATAACGTTGACTGCAGAGGACGCCTCGTACTTGACACTCAAAAATAATTATTATATTATTTTTCCCATTATTAAAAAACCTCTCGGGTGAAAATTTGAAACATTTCTGACTAAAATTATAGAAATTATTAAGGAAAAACCATTTTTTATTTTTCACTTTGACACCCTGTATCTTTTTTATTATGCGACTTGGGATATAGGTATGTTAGGTTAAATCTACTTATTTTCACTAAAGGAATCTGGTATCATTTGTGCCCCTCCATTTAAATACACCCTGTATATATATATATATATATACAGGGTGTTGCATCACGAGAGGGAATGAAATGAGCAGTATAATTATTAATATGCCAAATTCG
>NW_019416822.1:394381-396178 GCF_000390285.2 Anoplophora glabripennis
CCCATTCCCATTTGAAAAAATTTAGGGGATAGCACCCCCACTTAGGGGGTTGAAGATTTTGGTATGCTTTTTGAGCCAAAAGTTGTCCCCCTCAGAAACAAATTTGACCTGTTTTTGGATTTTGCCGAATAGTTCTTTACTACCCTGTAATGGCTTGCGGTACGTTTTCGATGGGCTACCCTGTATATATATATATATGTGTGTGTGTGTGTGTGTCCACGGAATAAGTGCATGTGGGGTGTAAATGAGAAAAAATTTTCGAGCTGAAGTTTGAATTTTGGGCTTCATCTCTGCTTGGCCTTAAACTAGGAAGTTGAAAAAATTAGTCCAATTAATTAATGTACAGGGTGTTTTTACGAAGAATTTTCAAAAAATGTCAAGAGGAAAGTAACTTTGTTTCTAAAAATATCAAAAATATTTACTTAAGAAAGTTATTGAGAACTAAAAGTTATGACATTGTCAATTTTCGATTTAATCGGCCAATTTTTATATTTATTTTATATTTATTTACAACCACAAAGTACGAATTCCAAATTATTTATTAGAGAAAAACGTAACTAATATAATAAACATAAATAAACAAATAATATAATGGTTATTCAAATGTGTTGCCACCAATCATTACACATCACTCAGCGCTCTTGGTAAAATCTGTGTAGGCGTTTTTGAATGGGGATGGCATTAATTGTATCTTTTATTCTTCGTTTCACTTCAAATAAATCGTTATTCAACGGAGACCCATAGACTTTCTGCTTGAAATAGCCCCATAAATAAAAGTCAATTAGAGTCAGTGGCGGCGCGCGAACATTGATTGGATGTGTTTTGCTTAGGGTTGTTACATTTGTTGAATTGAATTCCGGAATATTAAGTGCCCGGAGAGTCTCTAAATGGCGCCGCAGACGAAAAATTTTAAAATTTTCAAGGTCACGCATTTTCCTGGCACTTCTGAATTTCAAGGAACAATCCATTTATACAAAAATACAGATTTTCACAAGAACAATTTTTGAAATTGATACCCTTTTGAAATATCTATTCATAAAAAAAATCTGACTATCACACCAGAACCCAATTCCCAAGAAAATAAATATATTTTAATATTAAACAAAAGGCTCAAGAAAATTTCAACTTTATATATATATAAATAATATATGGAGACACAATGAACAGGTAACGAAATTATGTATTATCTAAAATCATAGATTGTATAAAATTTTGCGGAGCTTTCGAATTAGCACTTCGCGGACACGACGAGACAGAAAATTCGGACAATTCGTGGACTCATAAATTTTAGTGCAGATCTTGACGACATATTAAAAGAACATCTATACCCATGTGTATGACCGGGATTTTCTGTGATTGTACCGGGAATTAGCTGTATGGTCCCGGATTTCGGATTTGCACATATAACTCCCAGAATATAATATAATGTACATATATATAAAAAAAGATAAAGAAAAAATCATAACACGCCGAGGAAAATTAAAATTCGTTGAATCGTTGGTAAATTTCACAAACGATTTTTTTTTATAAACAATATTCAATAATTTAATAAAATATATTTAGTTTATTCCAATTTATTATACCATCAGTAGGTAATTCGTAAATGGATATTTCAAAAAGGTATCAATTTCAAAAATCATTCTTGTGAAAATCTGTATTTTTTTTATAAATTCATTGTTCCTTGAAATTCAGAAGTGCCAGGAAAACGCGTGACCTTGAAAATTTTAAAATTTTTCGCCTGCGGCGCTATTTAGAGACTCCGGGCACTTAATATCCCGGAATTCAATTCAACAAATG
>NW_019416822.1:401035-402319 GCF_000390285.2 Anoplophora glabripennis
AATTCTCACCACCCGATAACATACAAAAAAAGTGTAGTTATTGGTTTAATCAATAGAGCGATACATTTAACAAGTCCCATTTATCGACCTAAAATTATAAATAAAGTAAAAAATATTTTACTAGATAATAATTATCCTGCTAAATTTTATAACAAAATTATTAAACAAAGAATCTTTAACTTCTATAATACATCAAAAAATAAAAAACCAATAAATTCTGATCATAACTCTGTCAACTGTCAATATATTGCATTACCATATGTACAATCTTTATCTGAAAAAATTAAATCCATTTTATTTAAATACAACATTTTAGTTGCTCATAAATCGTTTAATCAATTAAATAAATTTTTCACACCTTTAAAAAGCAAAACTCCTGTACTAAAACAATCTCATGTAGTATATTCTATTCCATGCAATGATTGCAATGGTCATTATATAGGTATGACATCACAAAATTTAGAAAATAGATTAAAGGGCCATAAATATACTAAAAATTGTGCAACAGCTCTTAATAAACATGTCAAGGAAAAAAAACATAGTTTTAATTTTGATCAAACCAAAATTCTCGTTAAAGAACCAAATTATAACAAAAGATTAATTCAGGAAATGATTCATATAAAAAAAATAAAAACAGTATTAACGATAAAACTGACATTAAAAATTTAAGTCAAATATATCATAATTTAATCAAATAACAATAATTATAATAATTCTATTATTTCCATTTATTATCATCTAAACAAATCACATTTAAAATAGTTTTCTATACTTTTAAAATATAATTTCAAATAAAATTACTAAATGTCCGTTCTGTCTTTAATTTACAAAATTTCGCCACCAGGCGTATTACCTGTTTATCATAATAATTATTATACTGCTCATTTCATTTTCATCGTATCCACGTACCACATTGCCGACTAAAAGTATTATCGGGACACATTTACAATATTAAAAAATGTAAGCCTTTTTCAAATTTAAAACGAAAGAAGATAATATTATATTATGAAAATATGTCCACTGTATGACGATTGATGCATATTTTTTAAAATTTTGACGTAAAATGGTTGTTGTTTGGGTATGTATTAACGAAATTATTTTCTTATTAAATTAATTGTAATTACAGAAAAAAATGTTCTAAATATTAAGTAAGTTATTGTTTGTTTTAGGTTTTAATTTTATTAATTATAACAATTTTAATAATAAAAGCCTTTTGAAAAAGTTCCTGATCAGGAACGAAACGTCAAGAAAGAAATCGCTGCTGTTTTTTATCCTTTTTTTTAA
>NW_019416822.1:402745-420569 GCF_000390285.2 Anoplophora glabripennis
AAAAAATATGCCTTTTTGACAATAATTGCTCAAAATGTCCACCTCTAACTTCAATACATTTATCAACACGTTTATTAAAAGATTGTCTTATTTTAAAGTATAAATCCTTAATGCGAAATGACTTTGCAGCATTTAAAACCTGCTACTAAAGTTCTTCTCAAGTGTTTATAGTTTCTCCATAAACAACTGATTTCATGTAACTCGAAAAACGAAAACCTCGGCATTCTATCTCACATTTATGTATACGAGTATACAATTTAATTTATAAGCTAAGATGTAATTTTAATTAGATACGAATAATACTTAATAGAAATTAGCATACAAATGACAGCAATAAGACAAGTGGAAGACGTCAATTATTTGATTTTCGTCCAAATCCTACTTAAGAAATTTTACGGCTAAATTAATAATACCCGTAGGTACTTAATTGTAATTTAATGCAACAGCATTGGAAGTTTCAAAGCCAAATATCTCGAAAACGGTGCGAGATAGCTACTTTAATAAAGTATACCTTTTTTGTGCAAAAAAAGTTGAAAAATAAGAATTTGTTACCAAAGATGATATACCTTAAAGTACAAAAAAGTTATGTCGTTTTTAACACATTCAATCTACTGCAACTAGCGCCCTCTATGAACTTTAACCAAAATGTGAACAGACTTCAATTCCTCTACTCAATGAACTCCATACTCCATTCCCCAAAATTTTGTGAGGATATTTGCATTTGTTAAGGAATAAATTAAAAAAAACTGAAATAATATTTTACATTTAACACCGTCTACCCATGAATTTTGGCCCATTATCTCGGGACCACCCTGTATATATATATATAGAGCACAAGGGTAGTCACGACTGACTAGTTGATACAAACGTTGAAAAAGTATTTTAGGGTTGCAGTCGGGAAAAAGTTATATCGTCGAGCTTTCGGAAATGTTTATTTCCTTTTTCAAGACATCTATAATAGATTGATATTACAAACAAAATACATTAAATTTTGTAAAGATACTTACTAACATGAGATTAATTTGAAAAGAGGCTTCATCGCACACAATAAAAACATTTAAAACCTCAATGATGATTATTATAAACAAACAAAATTTTTAATTTTGTTTGTTTATAATAATAAAAAATATGACCTTATAGGAAATGAAATTAAATTTTAAATTGAGTTTCTTGTGCTTTAAACTCCATCCAAAATGTCGAACATGGTTAAAAAAAATCGCAGTTGCAAAAACGGTTTTTCTAAAATAACTAAAAAAATATAACACCGAAAAACGAAAAATCCGTTAAAAATCTTCTCTTTTCTCTTCTTCTATAACTCGTTTACATTTAGGTTCCCATACTTGCTACTTCCTGCAAGCTTGGCCCGCGGCAAGCCAAAAAAGTACATTTTTGAAAAATTAAAAAATATTAATTATATTACGATATATCGATTTTTTGAAAAAAGGCACTCTCGAAAATTGACTAGATCTTCTCAGCGGATAGCCCTACAGTAAGGATCTTTGGTTTATTTTCTTCGTAAAGAGTTATATTATTATGCTGTTAAAAAATGTTGGACGATTTTATTAATTTTAAGGATAAAAAAATTACTTTGAAAAAGTTGCACTTTTTTTAGGCATGTTTTTTTTCAAATAATTATTTCAATTTTTATTTTATGAAAATCACTTTTAAAGAAAGAAATTGCTAACATTTTTTCACGAATTTTAAAAAAAATATGTTTTTCTACGACCTTCTAGAGACAAGATAATTTTTTTATTATTTGAGGACGCAATTAACATTTTACAGTGATGTGCTTGATGCAGGTTAATGTTGAATACTTATATTTTCAAAAAAAAAGGATATGTTTAATTGATTTTTAGTATTAGTAATTGAGAGCGTCAGCTGGACTGGATGGAGAAGTAGGGGGAAGCGGCGCGCGTTTGCTCTGAAAACTGATGACGTGCGATCTAAATGGCTCGCGCTTGCAAAATCTTTGATATCTCGGCTTCTGGACCACGTACAAAAATTCTTTTGTACTTTATCAGGGGTAGCTTGACGAGATAAACACGAATATTATAGTCATTTTTGCCTTAGCAGCAAAATAGTCCCTAAATGTTTAGTTTTTATTTAATTTACATTTTCGTCATTTTAATAAATTAATAGTATTACAGTATTTTTCGTGTAATACCTTAATGTTTTAGCTTCATTAATCATAGTAATGTTAGACTTGTTGCTGGATTTTTAACAATTACTTCATTATTTCAATAATTAATTAATTTTCGTGTAAAATAAGTTTAAGGAATTTAATTTATTTGCAAAAATATTTAATAATACAACTGAATGTATAAAATATGTATAAAATTATTTTTATCGAATGAAATTCTTCTTTTCTTTGTCGGATTGTCTTTTGAATCATTTTCTTGTTGGTCTTCCATATTTTCGTGAAGAAGTATGTTGAAACCATCAAGAGAATAATCGTCAACATTTTCACATTGTGATTTAACAACGGTCTTGTCAAGAAGTTCAAGCGCGTCGCTGTAAAATGCTAATTGCGTCCTCAATATGTTTTTTAAGTAACAAAATTATCTTTATTATTTATTTTTGTTTTCATTTGCGAAAAAATTTCAGCAGTTTCTTTAAAAGTAATTTTCATAAAATAAAAATTGAAATAGTTATTTGAAAAAAACACCCAAAATAAGTGCAACTTTTTCAGTCATTTTTTGATCCTTAAAATTAATAAAATCGTCAACATTTTTTAACAGCATGATAATATAACTCGTTATGAAGAAAATAAACCGAACGTTACTGTAGGGCTATCCACTGAGAAGATCTAGCCAATTTTCGGAAGAGCCTTTTTTTCAAAAAATCGATATATCGAAAAATATACGGTCATATTTTTTTTGTCCAGGTAATAATTTCTCTATAATGCTTGGACTATGTGTGAACTTTTTGAGTTTTACAGAAAATCTCTTTATCTAACAACCACATACTTAGTTTTTGTGATTTTTTTTTCAGAGTGTTAGACTTGGAAAAGAAAAAGGTTCAAATAATATCGACTTCAAGTGACTTTAAAAATTTAAACACAAATGAAGATTTTGAAGAAGAATCGGATAATAATTTTGATGAATTTTTAGACTGGAGAGCGAAGAAATCTTTTAAATAATATGTAATTAATGTAAATATGTAATTTCCGGATTTTAAATTGCAGAATTAATAATTGTATTTAGTTGTCATTTATTGGAAAAAATAAAATTTTTTTAATCTATTTCATCAATCTTTTGACATTCCCTTGTTTCTTAGTAATTATACAGGGTGTTCGCAAATTTCACCGACAGCGTTTGACAGCACATTCACGACGATAAATAAAGACGATCTACGAAAAAAGTTAAATAAAAAATTGTTGGTTTTTGAGTGACAAGCCTTCAAAATTGTCAAAAATAAAACTAATTTAATTAATAACTTCATAACCCTTTTACCGATCGCGTTAAAATTTGGTACATTTATTTCGACCATTATTGCATATTATTTCTTAAAGCTTTAGTCAAATCGATATAGTGGGTGATAATTTTCTCTGGTTACCTCTCGCTTTTAGCGGTCAAAACTTTTACAGTGGTCGTATTTTTTAAAGCGGGCGGCAACATTGAAAAGATCGTTTTATTTAAAAAAAAATATTGTCTTGAGAAAATCGCCTACAGAAAGCCATCTTGAGAAAAATGGCATTATTTGCATGTGTGTACGTTTCGGTTTAAAACTTTGAGTTCAGTAGGCGATGAAAACAAGATCTTGATGATCTTGATCTTTGAATGGTGGGAAGTAAGCATGACAGATGGAGCCATTTGCGCTTCACGTACTATGTACCTCTTTGTCGTATACGACACTATAACAGCTGGATCGTTCGTCGGTTGCCTCACCTATGACACACTGATGAGGACTAATAAGTAGCAATCGACATCTTGTTTTCATCGCCTACTGAACTCAAAATTTTAAATCCGTGACACCGTTATACAAACCTAAACGTACAGACCTGCAAATAATGCCATTTTTCTCAAGAATGGCTTTCTGTAGGCGATTTTCTCAAGGGACACTATTTTTTTTTAAATAAAACGACCTTTTCAATGTTACTGCTCGTTTTAAAAAAATACGTCCACTGTAAAAGTTTTGACCGTTAAGAGGGAGAGGTAACCGGAGAAAACTATCACCCAGTATATCGATTTGATTAAAACTTTAAGAAATAATACGCAATAATAGTCCAAATAAATGTACCGAATTTTAACGCGATCGGTAAAAGGGTTATGAAGTTATTAATTAAATTAGTTTTATTTTTGACAACTTTGAAGGCCTGTAACTCAAAAACCAAAAGGTTTTTATTTAACTTTTTTTCGTAGATCGTATTTATTTATCGTCGTGAATATGCAGTCAAACGTTGTCGGTGAAATTTGCGGACACCTACAAGGTGTCCCGAAATTCATGCAACAAAATTTGATCATAGATTCTTAAGACAAATTTAGGGGATCTGTATTTTTTCTTTTTGCCAACTGGCCCCCTCTTTCGGAGTTACAGCCCCCTGAAATCTGTCCCTAAGAAGTCTTTTTTATATCTCAAAACCGTGTTGTACGAGAATCACTAAATTTGGTACACAGGGGTTTCATGACATGTGGAATCTCACAGTGCTACCCTTTTTGGCGAGAAACCCCCTTAAGACACTTTTTCATGGGCCCCTTGTCTTTGGAACCAAAAAAAATTTGTCCGCAAATTTGATTTTTTTTTTAATTATTAGTTAGCTAGAAAGCCATTGCATTTAGAAACTGTTTTGTCTCTTGATATTTGTTTCGTAAGACGCAATGTTTTTGAGGACAATGGCGAATCACGATCACATTTTGACATTTTTCTCGAAAACATTGCGTTTTACGAAAAAAGTATAGACAAAAAGTTTCTAAATTTAATGGCTTTCTAGTCGACAGATAATTTTTAAAAAATTTAAATATGCGACCAAATTTGTCTGGTTCCAAAGACAAGGGGGCCCACGAAAAATTGTCTTACGGGGGTTCCCGCCAAAAAACGTAGCACCATCAGATTCCATGTCATAAAACCCCTTTGTACCAAATTTAGTGATTCTCGTACAACAGGGTTCTGAGATATAAAAAAAAATATTATTCTTAGAGGCGGACTTCAGGGGGCTGTAACTCCGAAAGAGGGGGCCACCTGGCAAAAATAAAAAAATCCCCTAAATTTGTCTTAAGAATCTGTGACCAAATTTTGTTGCATGAATTTCGGGACACCCTGTATATGAGTAGATAAAGAGGGGGTCTTCTAGACCAGGAAGTAGTCTTACAGTGTTGATGGTTGATCTGACGAAGAGCGCAAGGGTGGTGTATGTATGCGTATTGGTGTGGTAGTAGCGGTGAGAGTTTGCAACAACTGGTAAGTTTGAAGGTCGCAAAGAGGTGTGCTGTGTGTATATCTGCAGATGGAGCGTTATGTCACAAGTGCGGGGAGAGTGATAAGTAAGCTGGAAGGCGCACGTGTGGTTGATGATAGCAAGAACAGAAGCGATAAGGTACGCGGCAGTGTACGTTCAAATGAGATTTTGTTCATATATTTACAAGATGTTTCTGAAACAAGTGCTTTTCTTGAAAAGGGTGATAAGAGGATACGAAAATGAAGAATTTTTTTAAGCAACTTTGTTAAAAAAAATTTTTTTCTATTTAAAACGTAATGTTTTAGACCATCAGTTGCTTCATAAGAGTTGCTTATTTTCGTACGTTTTTCAAGGAACGCACTTGTTTCAGGAACACCCTGTACACGATGATTCATTAAGAATGAGCAATATCTAAATTGGAGATACTACACACCAAAATTATGATGATTAAACTTGTCGTGCCTTATACAAATGTTGCAGGTTTCGGAGATACAGGGTGTTCAAAGTTGGAATTTTAATTTGAAATTATCAAAAATTTTGGAATATTTAGCAGTATTATCTCGAAAATTGGTAGCTTTTATGTTTTTTTAAATAATTACGAATTTGATGCTGAATTTGGTACTATCTGTACAGGTCGTTAGTTACATCCTGTGTTTGTCTAATGAACTATCGCTAAAGTGAGTCAAAAATCTAAAAGGCAGTTCAATTTTACATCGAGAGTACTCTTGTTTAATTCATCTAACTCGTTATTTGCAATTTAAACGTTGTAAATGTTTGTGCTTGGGGGTGTGTGGTATGTCGGAGTTGTATATGGTGTAGAGGTGTGGCCATAGGACGGTGCCTTGGGAGACGCCCGCTTGCATGGGTCGGATTGTTCTTGGATTTTAATGTGGAATTTTTGGTGGTGGAGGTAGGACATGATGAGTTTGATATAGGATATGCGATACTGGTTTGTCAGCATTTTCATCAGTAGGCATTCTCGACAAATCGTATCGAAGGCCTTTACGACATTCAAGAAGACAACTCCAGTGAACTGTCTCCTGTTGAAGGCCGCCGTGATGTGCTCTATGAGGTATAGGATTTGGAATTCAGGGAAGTGATTGGGACGAAACGCGAACTGTTCGTCCGGAATGACTTGCAGTTCTTCGGAGTAGGTTTTCAGGCAGGTGATTATTTAGTCAACGGCTTGCCTGAGAAGGGAATTGTCGTGTCTCGCGGGCTCGTCAAAGCGCCTTTCGACGTTTATTCGTATTGTCTGGATAGCATTTGTGTACTGTAAGTCGCGTAGAATATCTGCGTTTCTTACGTACCAGAGCGAGGCGGTGGCCCGTATGTAGGGCTATGTTCTCCACAGCCTGTGGTGTTTTTCTGTAACACGATACGGCGACTACAAGCGATAACCTTAAAATTTTAACAATTTTTTTAGTAACTGTCGTTAATAATATAGAAAAAAGTAGGTATTATTCAGATTTATTTAAAATGTCACAAAAAATCAAACAAATATTTCTGTAAAAGTTACGCTTTATCGTGATATTTTTTGTAGCTATTAAGTTATAACACTAAGAAAATTACAGAATACCACCCCTGGATTGATTTTAAATGCTTTTTTGCCGCGTGTCTTCACGCTGCACAGTGTGCCCATTTGGACAAAATTCTGCCGACAGTACAAAACTACACCGATTTTCATGAAAAATTTTTTTTGCATGTTTGTTATACCTTGAAGAATGACCTATGGGTGCGATAAATGTAATTTGTGACCTTTTGACCTTGATAAAATTCGAATTTGTGGGACACCCAGCCTGTTGTACATAAAATACGTTTTTAAAATAACTTCGCAGACATTTTGGACCATACAGTGCTCACGAAAAATTGTTCAAAGTTTTTTCCTGAGTTCTTATTATCTTTGTGACTTCAAGCCATATCGCCAAGGTCATTTGAAGGTCAACGGCGTATTTTATAGGCTAAATACTGTATATTAATAAGATAAGGTTTGAATTCATCAAAATTTATTATGAAACGATAAGAGTATCAGCCAGCTGCGACTCTACGTTCTTATCCCAACATACAGTGTGAGTGTGTCCACAGATTGAGTGCACGTGGGATGTAAATGACAAAACAATTTCGAGTTGAAATTTGAGCTTCTTGGCATCATCTCTGCTTGGCCTTAAACTATGAAATTGGAAGAATTAGTCCAATTAATTAATGTACAAGTTGAAAATTGATAATAGGTCATAACTTTTAGTTCTCAATAACTTTCTTAAGTAAATATTTTTGATATTTTTAAAAACAAAGGTACTTTACTCTTGATAATTTTTGAAAGTTTATCGTAAAAACACCCTATACATACAAATACAAACGACTTAGACATCAACTTCTCTACCCGAGGTGACCACTCCAGCACCTATACCCCCTCCCCTACCAAGTGAACTCCTTTAAATTTCAGGAACAGTTAGGACCAAGAAGAGACAAATGACAAAAACGTATCCCCGCGGAGCAACTCGGATGGGGTCCACCTTCATGAGGCTGTCCAGGTTTACGGCAATGAAACAGGACAAAGAGGGCTAGTCCCCCTCGGTCCCAAATCATTTAAGTCATAAACAACGCCGTCAGTCACGACGTAGTAACATAACAAAATTAGTATCTGGTAACATCAATGAATTATATATGGTCCGTGTTTTGTTATGAGTACGTTTGTGTCAGGGGCATAGAAAAATCATAAGTAGGGTATTTTAGCCGGTAGTCTGTCTCCCCCTCCACTTTCTGGCTTGGGATGACTTTGAGGCCGAAGGCCGATGACGATGGTATATGGATGATATGGATATGGCTGAAAGCCGAAGGAGATGACGTAGGTTGGTGACTTTCATTTGACCTTTGCATTGCAGTTAACCTTGAAATTACATTTGTATAGTATGTGAGAAAGGAGGAATTTTACATGAGAAGATGACCTTCATTTGACTTTGACATTGCAGTTAACCTCGAAATTAAATTTGAAATATGTCTATCGGTGTGGATAAATATTTTATGAGGGTGTGATGACCTTGAGCTAGTTCAAAAGACGAAAAATTATCACATTATGTGACGCCATTCGCTTGATTTATGTTTAAACATTGTATTTAACCTTGAAATCAAATAGTTGTTTTAATGTTGTGTATACAATGACATTGTGACGTGGTGCATTTGAATTGCAGTATATTTTCTATATATGAGAGGAGATCAAAGTGAAGAATTACATTTCGTTGTGTGCCAACCCTGCAGTGAGCATCTACAATAGTGTAAATTTTGTGTAATTAAAAAAAAGAAAAATGGGTCGATCAAGTACAATACCAAAAAAAGCCTCAACAAGTTCTAGAAGGAAGAGTACAAGTGTTGGCAAAGCTATGCCAAAGGTTACGCCGGAGGAATGTCAGCACCTTCAGTATTTCCAACAACCGCTTGTCAGCCAGTATTTCCAACAACCGCTTGTCAGCCAAGGTTGTTATACCACGACGACTGCTAGTGCTATGGATGCAATAATTCCATCCGATGGCATTTTGTCAAGGGCATTGTCGAACATGGGGGACAACACAATCATGGATTTGTCCCCAATCAGTGACTTTTTATTACCAAACTCTCCACCGGTTAAGAAGATGGCAACATCTAAAAAATCTGTTGGGTCTTCGAACCGCGGGGGGAATCAGAGAAAAGGAATAGCTTCGAAGGGTAGCTCATCACGATTACGGCAGTTGTTGCAACAACCAGCGGTTGAAGTAACGGTGCCACAAGCAGAAGCTCCACCACCACAGCCGCCAATTCTCCGATCACCACTCCAGGAAATCATATCAACGTTTGACGATGTGGTTGCATCCATAGAAGTTTCCATAACACCACCTCCGAAAGTTCCCCAGGAAATTGCGGCAACTCAAGTGGAAGAAGAAGAAGAAACGATCCTGTACTCGCAGGCCGATGAATCGGATGTCATTTCAGCATTCCTCCGATACTGGGAAAAACTCAGTCGGAGGGAGGAACAAACTGAGGAAGATGTCCGCGTTCTGCGAGAAACTCGCAGTTAAACGGGAGCAGATGCGGGTATTGCAGGAGGAGATTGGGACAATACAATCCGAAATTAATAATAAAGTGCGAAAGAGGGATGAAAGTGGAAAGGCTTTAAAAACTTTGAGTGGACGAATGAATGTTGAATAGCTTTAAGATGTATAAATATTTTATACAAGAATAATTTTAAGATATAAATATTTTTTTATATAATTTAATGTGTATATATTATTTGTATAATCCAAGAAATATATGATTTGATATAAATATAAACCAATTTTAGAAACAAAACGCTCCTATCCATTAATTCCACAAATAAAAAAATATATAAACATAAAATGTTCTAAACAAATATAATAATAAATACATATAATGTATTAACATTATAGAATTCAAGATGTATAAAAGAGAAAAGAAATAAATATATATATTAAAATAGTCAATATATAGTTCTGCAAAGTGTGTGTAATTAATAATGCATAAATAAGTAACTATTACAATTCCTAAAATATTCTGCTGCCCTCGTATACATAGTTGTCACGGCCGCGGGTGCCGTGATCCGCGAAAAAAAATTAAAATTTAATAAATTATCGCGAGCGCGACGACGTTACGCGAAATGCGTGCTGAAAGTAGGCCGAAATAGTTTTGTTCAACGGGGGAGAAAATTCAGACCCGGGATTGGTCGAAACAGGGTTTTGGGGTGGAGTTTCCCGTCCGCCTAACCGTATAAAAGCACAGGGCTTGTTATTATACTTGGGGGGATTATTTGTATAATATTCGGTTTGTGGAACTTAGGAAGTAAAATAAGGACTTTTGACCGGTTTTTACGGCGCCATCTGTTATTTTTATACAGAAAAAATTAGGTAAGTTCTGCTTCGAGTGTGTTTGGTCTACATTAACTATGCATGAATGGTAACTGAATGCGACTGAATTTGTAAGACAAGTTATGATTCCTTATTTCGTTCCGCGGTTAATTTAGGATTGCGCCGGCTAAGACTCTCATCCCTTTTTCCCCCTTCTTGAATTTATAAAAGATAAAGTGTATGAAATCTAACGGTAAAAAAATTTTTTTTAGTAACGCGTGTATTCAAATAAACGAATTGGCGAATAGAAACTGGCATGCACATACGCTTAGGGTGTATGATAGAATTGTACGAAAAAGTTTATTTCAGTGACTAATCAAAATTTAATAACAAAGAAAAATAACAGTGAATGGACTATAGGCAATATTTGACTAATTCTAAATTGACTGATGCTGTATGATAACGTTAAGTGAATGGATATACATTAAAAAATAGATTCTACGCTGAGATTGTTGACGTTGTCATGCTTTATGGGTTTGCGAACAAAAATCACAGACAAAGAAACAGATAGTCACTTACCTTGGGGAGTCTCTGGGTGGCACCTGACTTCCTTGCTGGCCTGAAGATGGTGAGGTTAATCCTTTGGGATCGATGATGCACACGCAACACGAGGAATATTAGTTAGGGTTTTGAAAGGATAAGACAATGTTTGTTTAAAACCAAGTTAAGCCCAGTGATGGCTGTTACAAAGAGGAGTGAAGAAAACACTTAATTTTCTGCTCGAGAGCGTGAAAGATTTATAGCTAGTCTTGGAGGATTCACACAGTATATTATCCGCTTATCGTTTATGGTAATTACACTTAGTTTTTAAGTTACGTAGTTCGTTGAATGTTTGTAGCACTAACACTATTTGTTAATAAAGTTTTTAAATGGTACAACTGTTTATAGTTTATGACACGACTAGAAGGTGACGATTTACTATACACTACTGATAGTTTGTTAACTCGACTTCTAGTTGTTTGCACGATAGTTGCTTGGTTTCACTTACTGTTTTCGGCGAATGGTTGTCTTGTTTGAGTGCAATGATTAAAGAACTGTCGCGTAGCGGACGACCGTATGATTGTAGAGTGTTTAATAGTCAAAACGTGGATTCATGAAGTATGAATAGTAAGGTTTTGTTTGTAACTTGTGTTAACACGATAGACTATGTTAATGACACACAAAGACTAAGTAACTGGAGAGTTATTGTAACGTGAAACGTACTTCGTTCGTACGCTGTGGTGGGATAAGAACTAACTAAATAACTGGATAATTGTTGTAACGTGAAACGTACTTCGTTCGTACGCAGTGGCGGGATAAGAACTAACTGACTAACTGATTCCGGCGAAGCGGCTTTTATGCATATCTCCGAGGTAAACGTAGGCTCCGCCTACTGCACATTTTGCTTCCTAGCGTTTCCATTGGTCGAAGCTCCACATATACTCTCACGTCGCGATTTTATTGTCGTTTATTTTACTAGAGGCACGCTCGAAAGCATTTCTCATAACAGGCGCTTTTGGATTTTGAGCAATTGTCAGATGCCGTTAGGACGTCACGTTGGCTGAAATTAAAATTGTAATTTTGTTGTAGAGGTGTCTACATGCATTAGGAGAATGCCGGGTACCCTGGGGGTCCCGCCATCGTAAAATTAGCAAAATATTAACTATTGCCGCGTATAACGATGGTCGTCGTTATTATTGTATTGGGGAACGCTCGTATAGCCTACGCAGTGTGTATTAGAGTAAATAAAGACTTAAATTTTGGCAGCAGAATCAAAGTGTGGAAATTACGGGTTTCTAGGTGTTGACAAAACAGTGTCGGAGCAATAGATAATTTCTTTTTTCTAAGTTCGCGGAACTACCGGTCGTGGTTCACGACGTATCTAAACGAAAACTAAATACTTACCTAGGTGTCTTAAATCTAAACCTGAAAAGGGAGATAACGTGTATAAAAAAACTTACCTGGTAATATATGGATTCAGCGTGTTCCAGCGTTTCTTTTCTGTCTGTTGCAATCACGGTGCCTTCAGTGCCGTTCCCTGCAGTGGAAATCTGAATATAAAGAAAGACTTATTAGTAACTAGTAGTGTCTGCCATTTGTTCAAATAACAGTAACTAATTAAAGAACAAAATTCTAGTAGATCATTTTGGGTCCTTGTAAGAGTTAATAATAATAAGAAACCTAAATTTGTCTTAAAACTGAGTGAAGTGGTCGCAGAATCGGACGCAGCTCTGACGCCGGGCCGACCTAAAGCTATTAGGGTGTGAGAACTTTCTAATTGAACATTTGAACGGGACTGGTATAAGTTAAAGACTATTTAGACTTTTATCTTAATAAAGTGACTAGAGATTCTGAACTGTAGTGTTAAAGACGAGAATCACAGATAGTGAGTTAGAGTGAACTTTTTCTAAACTTTAGACTAGTAAATATCAGTAATAGTACAGTCATTAACCTTTCCACCTCATTAAAGTAAATTGAGAGACATTGGTGGATAAATTAGTATAAAGTGATAAAAAGCAAACTGTCCTATTTTGTATATATCTATTTTGCTGTGTGTATAAACTTGATCATGACCTCAAGAGATAAGTTCGGTGCATGCGCGCCCCGACCCGACCATGATTTGGACGAGGAGCAGTTGCGAGAATCGTTGACTTCCACCGAGTCTCTAGAAGGGGCGTTTACTCTACCTACGGAGGTCGAAATCGAAGGTACAACGTTACTATACCGTGACTTGGGAGGAATGCGTCAAATAACCACATAAACGACCAAATTCCTGGAGAATACGATACCGAGAGTACCGGACGGACCGGCGGTGCGTCAGGCGCAGGCGCGCCGACCGGCAAGCAATCCGGCGCACGCGCACTGTTACATAGTCATCTATTTAACGGATGAAAGTATAACTAACGAAGCGATTAATAAAATAACCACGCCTACTTTGCCGCCTAAAATAAAATTCAAATATTTCCATACATAACTTAACCTTCAAACGATACTCTAGAAGCGATCGATATTTCAAACCACGCCTTTGCCGCCTAAATTAAAATTTAAATATGTCGCTGTTGACAGCGTCTTGTTATATAACTTAACCTTCAAACGAAGCGATCGATATTTCAAATCACGCCTTTGCCGCCTAAATTTAAATTTAAATATGTCGCTGTTGACAGCGCCTTGTTATATANATCTGGATAATTGTTGTAACGTGAAACGTACTTCGTTCGTACGCGGTGGCGGGATAAGAACTAACTGACTAACTGATTCCGGCGAAGCGGCTTTTATGCATATCTCCGAGGTAAACGTAGGCTCCGCCTACTGCACATTTTGCTTCCTAGCGTTTCCATTGGTCGAAGCTCCACATATACTCTCACGTCGCGATTTTATTGTCGTTTATTTTACTAGAGGCACGCTCGAAAGCATTTCTCATAACAGGCGCTTTTGGATTTTGAGCAATTGTCAGATGCCGTCAGGACGTCACGTTGGCTGAAATTAAAATTGTATTTATGTTGTAGAGGTGTCTACATCCGTTAGGAGAACGCCGGGTACCCTGGGGGTCCCGCCATCGTAAAATTAGCAAAATATTAACTATTGCCGCTGGTATAACGATAGTCGTCGTTATTATTGTGTTGGGGAGCGCTCGTATAGCCTACGCAGTGTGTATTAGAGTAAATAAAGACTTAAATTTTGGCTGCTCAAAGTGTGGAAATTAGTGGTTTCTAGGTGTCGACAAAACAGTGTCGGAGCAATAGAGAATTTCTTTTTTTCTAAGTTCGCGGAACTACCGGTCGCGGTTCGCGACGTATCTAAACGAAAACTAAATACTTACCTAGGTGTCTTAAATCTAAACCTGAAAAGGGAGATAACGTGTATAAAAAAAACTTACCTGGTAATATATGGATTCAGCGTGTTCCAGCGTTTCTTTTCTGTCTGTTGCAATCACGGTGCCTTCAGTGCCGTTCCCTGCAGTGGAAATCTGAAAACAAAGGAAGACTTATTAGTAACTAGTAGTGTCTGCCCTTTGTTCAAATAACAGTAACTAATTAAAGAACAAAATTCTAGTAGATCATTTTGGGTCCTTGTAGGAGTTAATAATAATAAGAAACCTAAATTTGTCTTAAAACTGAGTGAAGTGGTCGCAGAATCGGACGCAGCTCTGACGCCGGGTCGACCTAAAGCTATTAGGGTAAGTGAGAACTTTCTAATTGAACATTTGAACGAGACTGGTATAAGTTAAAGACTATTTAGACTTTTATCTTAATAAAGTGACTTTAGAGATTCTGAACTGTCGTGTTAAAGACGAGAATCACAGATAGTGAGTTAGAGTGAACTTTTTCTAAACTTTAACTAGTAAATATCAGTAATAGTACAGTCATTAACCTTTTTAGCTCATTAAAGTAAATTGAGAGACATTGGTGGATAAATTAATATAAAGTGATAAAAAGCAAACTGTCCTATTTTGTATATATCTTTTGCTGTGTGTATAAACTTGATCATGACGTCAAGAGATAAGTTCGGCGCATGCGCGCCCCGACCCGACCATGATTTGGACGAGGAGCAGTTGCGAGAGTCGTTGATTTCCACCGAGTCTCTAGAAGGGGCGTTTACTCTACCTACGGAGGTCGAAACCGAGGTACAACGTTACTATACCGTGACTTGGAAGGAATGCGTCCAAATAACTACTTAAACGACCAAATTCGTGGAGAATACGATACCGAGCACCCGGTCGAGAGTACCAGACGGACCGGCGGTGCATCGGGCGCAGGCGCGCCGACCGGCGAGCAAATCGGCGCACGCGCACGGTTACATGGCGCCCAACTCGTGGCTCGAACACCCGCGCCTGATATTGCGAGTCTCATTGCCCCGCCGACTGAGAGTGGGGGAGGAAATAAGAATAGTATACCGAATATAATGGATCAACCGTCAGCAGGAGCTGATGCAACGCCTGTTCTGGGTTACAGGCTAAGTACAATCCAGTGGCGCCCAACGGAAGGAAATGCAAAAAACGAGGTACAGAATATAGTGGATATATTTGGAGAGGCGATGGGAAAGATTGTGAAAGAGTTAACAAATCCCGTTCGAGAAGAGAGAAATAGAATTGGTCTTCGACAATTTGATCTAATATTTGAGGGTGCAGATTTCGAAGATCCAAAAGAGTTTTTGGTCAGGATAGAAGAGATATGGTTCGATTGGACTTACTCGGAATTTGCTAGATACCTTCTACATCGATTTGATAATGAATCACTACAGATTAGACTACAGCGAGACTTGTTCTGCAAGACCCAGGGGAAAGAGGATGTGGCGCTTTTCCTTGCGCAAAAATTGGCATTATTTAGAAGATTAAGGTTAGGTATGGATGAACGAGCTATGGCTTTACAGATGAAAGGGTTGTTGAGACCTGAACTACAAGTACATTTAACGATGATCGCCGGTGAGGTGGAGATTCAAATGAAGAGTGTACAAGGAGAGAGAGGTAATCGAGAGCCGTCAACGAGTAGGGAGTTAGTACCGGTAGAAAGACCGAAGCCGATGGAAGTGTCGTGTTTCCAATGCGGAGGGAACAATTACGCTCGCGATTGCCCTAGGAGGGCTTTGACGTATCCTAACCCGCAAGATCGAAGACAAATTAGACGAGATGAGAGAACCAGCCAAGAGCCGAATCGAGATGAGTCAGACCGAGGTGGTCCTGGACAAAGAGTCCCGGAAAATCAGGCAAATCAGGAAAACTAGGGAGCTTCCACTATTTGGGAGTCAATAGTGGAAGTATAACGGCGGACTCCATACAGAATACTTATCAGACGGACTTACCAAGGATATTAACCAGTTTTAATGGACAAGACGTGGTAGCGCTTATTGATACAGGGGCCACGAATTCCTTTCTAAGACCGGATTATTACCAGGGAGATTGTACAAAGGAGAAAAAATGAGTGTGGTTGGTCGACGGAAAGGTGACCTGGGCGTATGGGCTGGTGGAATTGGATGTATGTATCGGGGAAAGTACAACTAGGATACAGGTCTATTTGATGGAAGGTTTGAAAGAGGAATTAATCATCGATTGGCTGAAAAGAGAAGACGCTACGATTGATTACACACAAGGAGCTATCTATTTTGGAAAAGAGAAAAGACGAGCTGCGTATTGGGTATTGCAAGGGCGAAATCCAAAAATATATAATCCCGTGAAGTTCAAGGAAGGAACTTGTCCGGATATGTAGATACCTTGTTATGAACGTATAGTAAACGACTTCCCAGAGGTTTTCCAAGAAGAGGTGACTCAATCGTGTACTCATTTAGTAGAACATCAGATAAAGCTGAAAGTAAATAGAGTTTTTAGAATTCGTAGATATAAATTTTCTGCGTTGAAAAAGCAAATTATCGACCAGGAAGTAGCCCAAATGTTGAGAGCGGGAGTAATACGGCGGAGTTGTTCATCGTATAGTTCACCGATTGTTCTTGTGGAGAAAGCAGATGGAGCTACACGATTTTGCGTGGACTATCGCCAACTTAATTCGATTACTGAAGACGACGTCGCCGTGTTGCCGCCCATTGGAGAAATTTTGGAAGACATAGGGGACGCTATAGTATTCACTTCCCTGGATACTGGCAAGTGCCCATGGCCAGAGATAGTTTTTATTTGACAGCTTTTCACACACCGGACGGCGCAGCGTATGAGTTTTTAGTCATGCCATTTGGGCTAAAAAACGCGCCGGCCACGTTTCAGAAATTAATGCTAGAGGTATTGGCTGGTTATGTGAACGATTTCGTCCAGGTATACCTGGGCGACATTATTATATATTCCGCTAACAGGGAGTTACATGAAAAACATTTAAGGTTGGTTTTGGAGAGGCTGCGTTGTCATGGACTACGGTGTGTTGTAAAGAAATGTATGTTCGGCGTGCAGGGCCAGGTTAACGGGTGAAGGCATCGCCATTCACCCACAAACGCCTGATGATTATCGATGCCTCACGCGTGTCCTCGCCGATGAGGGGAAGGAATTTCACACCTTCTCTCTCCCAAGCGAGCGGCTGCTGAGGGCCGTGATCAGAGGGCTACCAGACGGAATTTCCAACGAGGAAATTCGGTCTGACCTCGAAATACAGGGTTTCAAAATAACTTCTGTTTTCAGAATGAAGAGCCGGAGGAACAAGGCCCCCATGCCTCTAGTACTTGTACAAGTCCCCCAGGAGCAAGAGGACCTGCTCAAGGTAACAAGATGCTGCCACCTAGTCGTCAGGGTGGAACCGCAGAGGGCGAGAACCGAGCCGACGCAGTGCCATCGCTGCCAGCGCTTCGGTCACGCGCAGAGCCGATGCACCGCAGCTGTCAAGTGTGTGAAGTGCGGCGAGGGTCACCACTCGGCAGACTGCACTAAGAAGCGCGAGACCCCGGCAAAGTGCGCCAACTGCGGCGGGGAACATCCCGCCAGCTATCGCGGATGCCCTAGCTTCCCTAAAAAGACGACAGGGAGCAAGAAGCAGCAGCGCAAAGAGGACCCCCAAGCCGACAAACAACAGGCTAAGTTGGCACACCCCTCGAAGGTGACGGCGGCGAAAAGCTTCGCCGACGCCGC
>NW_019416822.1:427197-441408 GCF_000390285.2 Anoplophora glabripennis
ATATATATATACATGTGTGTGTTTTACAAAAATTGCAGTTAACCTTGAATGAACGCCTATTTCGACGGTTAAAATAAAATTCAAATATGCATAGCTTAACCTTGAACAGACTGAGATATATCACGCCTACTTTTGGCGCGAATACAAAATTTAAATATATCTATCTAACTGTTATCATGATATTATTGTTATTGCATGATAGTATGTTATTGCATGGTAGTATAATAATTTTTTGTTTCGTATGTAAAAACGAAAAAATATCACATCATGTGATGACATTCATTTGACATATGTTCAATTAAATGTTACAGATAAATATTGCTTGAGAGTGTTACCTTGAGAATTTGGCTTTGATATTAGTGTGATTACTTCGAAATTATTTGATACATAAAGCAATATTGTAATTACTTATATGTAGTAACCTTTGCATTGCAGTTAACCTTGAAATTACATTTGTTTGGCGCGAATGATAAAGCATGTTATATGACCTTCATTTGAAATATTTCTATTTATACAGGGTACGGCACTGGAATGTGACACATTTTAACGCGCCACTGCCTGACATGTGAATGGGTGGGGGAGTTCTGTTTATGACTGATTTGTTTGTTATTGTATGCAGTTTAGTAGCTATGGAGAATTGGCCGGTAAATCAACGCGTGTTCGCCGTGACGGCTTACATTGAAACGAAGTCTGTTATTACGGTCCAAAGACGATTTCGGGCTGAGTTTAATATCCCAAGACGTGGTCGCATTCCATCGCGGAACATTATTTTGCAATGGTTTAGGAAATGGAAGGCGCATGGAACTGTCTGTGATAGGTTTGCTGGTTCTTCCCGTTCTGTGCGAACGCCTGAAAATATTCGAAGAGTTGAAGAAGCAGTAACAGCCAGTCCAACACGTTCAGCGAATAAACATGCAATCGCTCTAAACTTATCAAATCATACAGTGCGCCGTATTTTGCATGATGATCTTAAGTTTCATCCTTATAAAATACAGATTATCAATCAATTATCCTCACATGATGCACCTAACAGACTTGCATTTTGCAGGGAATTCGTAAGATTGTTGGGCGAAAGAGCAGATCTGATGGATAATTTAATTATGTCGGATGAAGCTCATTTTTATTTATCGGGTTTTGTTAATAAACAAAACTTTCGATATTGGTGTGCAGAACAACCAATGCAGTTGCATGAGAAACCTTTACATGCTGCAAAAGTTACGGTTTGGTGCGGTATTGCAACCTTTGGGATTATTGACCGTATTTTTTTGAAGAGAACAATCGAACTGTAACCGTTACCTCGGAGCGATATTTGCCAATGCTACAAACATTTCTTACTGCCGAATTACGTAGATTGAGAGTTGAAGATCCCGAAATATGGTTTTAACAGGATGGGGCAACTAGTCATACCGCTAGAATAGTTATGCAGTTTTTAAGGAATAAGTTTCCTGGGAGATTAATTTCCCGAAATGGAGACCTTGCCTGGCCAGCACGTTCTCCTGACTTAACGGCTCCAGATTGTTTCTTATGGGCGTACTTAAAGTCTAAAGTGTATCTAAACAAGCCTCGCACACTGGATGAGCTAAAGAACAACATAACTGAGGAGATAAGAAGAATTGATTGAAGTCTTCGAGGCGCAGTTATGAACCACGTCCGAGAAAATATTGAAAAATGTATAGAGTTTAATGGTGGACATTTAAAATCTGTAATTTTTAAAAAATAATAAACTGAATACTGCATTCAATGAGTATTATTTTTTTGATTTTTACTTCTTTTACAACAAAATTTCTAATCACTACAGTGTAGCGAAAAACGTCACATTCCACTGCCGGACCCGGTATAAATGCATTTTGCCGCTTAAAATAAAATTTAAATATGTTGCAATTTACAGCATGTAGTTAATAAATGTTTTTACCAAAATGATTTTGATTAACGCGTTATTACATATAAGTTTTTAGAATGTATATGTTATGGACCAGGTGATTAATGCGAGCATTATTAATAATGTGCGAGCATTATGAATAATGTCTAGCTCTATCGGGCTAAGTGATTAATTACAATCTAAACTTCATTATTTATCACATTGCGCGGTCATTATTATATTGCTCCGTGACAATTAGGCAATTTGATAATAAAGCTAAATTTGACACTCTGTTACTTACTACATATTGTATAATTATTGTTTTCAATTTTATGTTCTATTTTACTTATATTTTCATTTGACTTTTATTAAGTTTAAAGTGCTGAAAACTATTAGATGCTAATTATGCCAAATAATGAGTCTGATTGCTTAAACTTTAGTTTATTTTATGTTTTATAATAATATGTCAAAACTTCTATAAAACAAAGATATGTTATGAAATGTTTGTTTTAAATTTTATATGTTTTGTGTTACCTATATTTTTAATGACTTTCCTTAAGTTTTAAATGCAGGAACTAGTGGATTCTTAATGTAGAAGTACTTGCTAATTAATCCAAATAATAGAATAGAATAGAATAGAATAGAATAGAATAGAATAGAATAGAATAGAATAGAATAGAATAGGGTTTATTTACTAAAAAATACAAAAAACATAGTCATCAGTAAAAAGTCAAGTTTGCAAATAAACTACAAAACTTCATATAAGTGCACATGCACTGTTCATGAAGAAGCCAAAAAAGATATAATAAAAAATATAATTAAAAATAAAAAAATACATTTTAAAATTGCACTTAAATTATCTTTAGAAACATAATAGTTATGACCAATAAAAGTACACAAAATATACACATTATACAAAAATTTTTCCATTGGTCTAAAAAAAGTGGTTATTACGCAATATATGAAACTCCGATGACAGGAACTAAAATAATGTATTATATCTCTGTTTTGGATTTATAATGTCATAAATTTGTTTTCTGGATTTACTTAAAATATATAGTTTAGCTTTGATTTTGAATTGCTTAAGGGTAGACATATGTTAAGGGTAACAGGTAGCGAGTTATATGCTTTTATACTGAGATACGTAAAGCATCGTTGTCCGCAAGTTGTTTTTATTCTAGGAACTCTTATATTGCTATTTACATTTCCTCTAGTCATTTTTACGGAAATAGTTTTTACATTTTGTTTCCACTGATGCAATGTACACTGATAGTAAAAAAGTGACCGTATATCCATAACACCGGTATCACTAAACAGTGCATCAGAGGGATAAGTGACATCTTTATTGAATATTATTTTTAGAATTCTTTTTTGCAACACCTCCAAGTTTTGTAAGTGACTATCTAACACACCACCCCATCCTAAAATTCCATACGTTAAGTGGGATTCTACCAGGCGAAGGTATAGTATTTTCATTTGTTTAATATCTAATATATATTTTAGGCATTTAAACCGGTATATTAACTTCCTAATTTTTTTTGCTATATAATTTACTTGTGTATTCCAACTCAATTTTCTGTCAATCATAATTCCCAAATATTTTATCTCTCTTTCAGGTAATATGCGGAATTAATCATTTACGACCAATAGATCAAAAGTTGGAGCAGATGTGTCATATAAATAAAACGGTATGTAATAAGTTTTCTTTAAATTTAGAGTTAAGTATTTGCTATCGAAGTAATTTTTAACTTTTTCTAGGTCTTTCTCTACTAAGACTTTCAGATCGTCCCAGCTTGATGATTTATAGAAAAGGACAGTATCGTCAGCGTAGCTTAAGATTGTGCTTGAGGTTTGTATATTAAATAAAGAGTTTATATACAGAGTGAATAGTACAGGCCCAAGTACTGTTCCTTGAGGTACACCATATTCTGTAATGTTAGGTCTACTTCGTATGCTATTTATTTCAGTATATTGTATTCTATTGTTTATATACGATGTTATAAGATTTAAACTGTTATTTCTGAAACCAATGTTGTTCAGTGTCATTGACAGCTCTTTATGACATACGGTATCAAAGGCTTTTTTCAAATCAATGAGTCTGATTATTTAAATTGTTTAACATTTAGTTTATTTTAAGTTAAATGACAATAATAATAAAAAAAAATAGTAATTAAATATGTTTGTATTACTCTCCCCAAAAGGTGGTGGACAATATGTATAATGAATATTTGAATAATTATTATCAAATAAGCACACTCATATTGGGCATTTTACATAATGACCGGGCATTATGTATAATGCCCGATTTATCACTTGGTCCATAACATATACAATATTTTATGTGGTACTACTTAATAAAACTTTTTACATTGTTACTACATAGAATGCAGATTGAAACAATTGTTAACTTAACCATGAAATGACATTGAGGAAGAAAATTACATGAGGGGGGACTTTTATTTGATATATGTGTAGTTAAATGATTATTTTTTTATATCAAGAATAACACATATTTAATTACTTTATCATTTATTTCACTTTTTTATAATACAACTATTAATATAATTTAATCTTCAATTCCTCCTGCTCCACATTCCGCATGGCACGTATCAAAATACTCAACTACGCTTCTACGCGATCTGTAAAACAAAGAAATTATTACAATTATTTTTTTTTACATTTCACTCATTTTCATACTGTCCACACCATCCAACATCAAGTCATCGGATGCAGTCGACTGTGAACTATCCAGAGACTGTCCATCTGTAATTTTGCAAAAATAAATAAATAAATAAATATTTTTTGTAAACTTAACATCATATTTTTATACCATCGTTATCGCTCAAATTATCTGTTGATCTAGACCTCCTCGGTGGTGTTGTTGACCCAGACCTCCTCGGAGACGTTGTGGAATCTGGTTCTTGATCGACACCATTTTTCATCTCTAAATCAAACAACGTCACCGTGCTGTCACTCCATGATGACGACCATTCCCTAGCTGCGGCACTCCCCGTTTCATGAAACGGAAACGTTGTGGAATCTGCTTCTACAACTTCAACGTATGACGACACTCCTCTGTTTTCCATGTTGTCACTACAGTTTCTTTCAAGATATTACTTATTAAATTTTAAACCCTTATATAGCTATATGTGACTGACATTCATTTGACCTATACATGTTATAGTTCCATTCGATCTGATAGGTGTTATAAACGATCTTCAATGTCATTCATGGTCGTTTACAACACCTCTCAGATTGATTGGAAGTATAACGTGTATAGATCAAATGAATGTCATTCACATATAGCTATATAAGGGTTTATTGAATTAGGAGGAGTTTATTCTGTTTTAACATCTCAATTAGTGAATCAAAAGTATCAAAAAAATCAAATGCCATTTTCGAGCGAGTGGGACTCGAAAGTTAAAGTAATGGCGCTTCCTTTTCGTAAATGTAAATGATTTATTTACATATCACAACTGTTATGATATATTTAAAAAAGAGAACATTAACGATTATACGGGATTTGCTTGATTGTTAGGACAACGTATGTACTGCAGACAGAGAGAGGGCATTCCTATGTGAAAAAACGGGGGAATTTTTCACTAATGTCTTTGTCCACAAACAATTTTGTTGGTGTTTCACAAATCACCAGCAATTACTTCGAAATGATTTGATATGTAAAACAAGATTGTAATTATATATATTAAATATATTTTTTATTAAACATATATATATTTTTTCCATTTACCACAATCCTAAATTTATGTATATAAAAATAAAAGATTCATCAAATCTGTTGTTTATTATTTTTATTATAACTTCAGTGATTCAAATTTTATTACAATTTTTCAAATTTTTACCTCTTTCTCATATGCAATTTATAATACATCCTTAATAAAACATGAGAAGAAAAGCTAAGTTTGCAAAATGTCTTAACTAACACTATCCTAAAGTGAGTTTAGTTTGCTCCATTTTATGTAAGAAATACTAAAAACTCCCTGAAAAAAAAAATGACTAAATGCTAATCAATGTTTCATATTCGGACTGGGCAAACATAAAGGATTAAATATGTATATTGTACTACTAATTAAACTGAAAACATGCTATAACTATTTTTTTTTATTAATTTTTTGTGGAGCAAAGTATACCAATGGGCGGGGTTATTTTACACCACTGAGAAAAGTAAGCTGTAGTTCATGCTATAACAAAAGTGGGGATAAAGTAAACTCGGTCGTTGGTAGACATTTCTCCAACACTTATAATGATATATACAAAGTTACAAGAATACTTTTTTTATTATTTTATTTTACAAAAATAAAAAGTACATTCTAAAATGTTACAAAAAAAATGAAATAAACATTCTGAAATAAGATATAAAATAATGAAAAAAACTGCAGGAGGATACCGTAAAGTGGGGTTACTTTGCGCCTTAAGGGGTTACTTTGCGCCTTAAGGGGTTACTTTGCGCCTTAAGGGGATACTTTGCCACACAAGCGGAAAATGTTTAATTTAATTGGTTCACATAACAGTAATGTATTCAATCCAAAAGTGACGATATTTTCGCTCCGTAAAATCTTTCTGTAGTGAAGTTATTATTAGATACAAAATAGTAAGAATTTGCTTATTAGATCTATAGTGTACCGTCGTTGCTCTGGTATAAAAATATTTAGCGGTTATCATTAGGCATTTCAGTAAAAAAATATTTGCATTTTTTGTTATTTGTGGGGATACTTTGCCCCACGGTTTTTTAGTGGATAAATGCAATGCAAAAATCTTTAAAGGCATAAAAATGGCAGCAAATATGTGATCAAATTGTTTATGCATGGGACGACGTATTGGTGTCTATAAAACCACAAGTACAAATTTCCAAAAGAGGATTTTTTGAAGTCCCGGAGTTAAAAACATGGTGGTGTTAAAAGAGTATCCTCATGCAGTTTTTTTCATTATTTTATATCTTATTTCAGAATGTTTATTTCATTTTTTTTGTAACGTTTTAGAATGTACTTTTTATTTTTGTAAAATCCATATATATTAAAATCCGATAGCTCCGTCTGCGTCGCACGATCGCCCTGAAAAAGCGCCGACTTTGGTTTGGCAAAGGCTTCGTCGAAGCCCCCGCGAGGCCCGGAGAGCCTCGGCGTCCTAGCTACGTCGCGACGTCGTATTTAGAACGCGATTCCTCGACGCCTTCCCGATGAATTTTAAGTTTCCCTCAGGCTCTGCGAGGGGCGCGTCCCAATTTTTGTGTGAAACGCACGAGTCCGACACGCCCTCCCGCTGAAATCTGACGGTCGCCGATCGCCTCGAATTGCGCGCGGGTACGGCTTATTTATTTTTTATTTCCCCTATTTTCTACGATATTTTATTTAAAACTGTGCCGAAAATACTCATATTTATCGACCGGGTGCCTATTTCACGCTTTTTCCGTTGATCTTTCCGCGAAATCAAATGCGGGATTCGAAATGCGGCCGTAAATACGTTAAAATGCACTATCTAGGAAGGCCGAGAAATGTGAATTTTTGACTCATAAAATTCCTTCTCCGTGAGCCTCGAAACGGCCAAGTCGCACTTGGCACAGATACCCTGTCGTTCCTCCTTAGTCGTTCAGGGGCATTTTTGTAACGTTTCTTTCGCTTTTTCATATTTAATTTTGCCTTTTTTTTGGGGGTCTGCTCTACGACAGACGACCATTTCACAGGCCGTAAAGATTGAAGCTTTAAGATACGCCCACCCGGAGAAAATTCGAATGTCGTTAGAAACGTCAGATTTATTATGTCAAAATAATTTCACGCCAAACGCGGAAGACGTCTGTAGGGTCGCGGCGAACCGTTATTTTACCTTACTAGGCCTTTTTTGACCTTAATACATTGCTACGCCACGACATATACAGGTATTTCTTATTATTAGGTTAGGTTGTTATATACATTTTCGCAGCTCTACCGTTTGACATGCCTACGATTACGATACCTGTCCCCCGAATTAACGTAAGTACTTGCCTCTAAAACTGCATAATTTTAAACCAATCCATAGTACCTAAACCCTTGAATCTTTGTATTAGTACATTTGCTTCGTTAATTTACTATATTGCATTCGTATCTATTACTCCCCAAACGTCAAAAATTAAGAATCAGTAGAAATAAGTTGGAGTTAAAGTCTCTTTCAAGTCATAGGATGTCGTTATTTATTTGTGTTATCTCATTGTGGATCTTTTGTGAGACGACTTTGTGTTAGAAAAATGCAAATTTAACTTTACAAAAGTTGTTGATTACTTCAGCTGTGAATGACAATTAAAATATCATATTATTATAATAATTAATATTATAACATATAAAAATGCCCCGTTGTATTCCTAAGGTCAGCGGTTCAATCTCAGACGAGGTAATCTAAGATTTTGTTTTTATTTACTACCGTAATTTAATTTTATATATGGATTCATCTTTTTAAACCTTTCTATAACAAAAAAATATAAAATTTCTGTTGAAAGATACTCAAGATACGTATACAAAAACATTGCCATCCTTAGATACTGCCTACTTTTAATATGTTTATATATTTATCAGCTGAAGGTTCAAGATCCCTTTGCCCATAAATTAAAAATGCTTATAAACATACGGAGATATATTGTAGTACTGGGCTTGGGAAAGACTTTTAGTTTCTAATCTGATTTGATACCGAATAGATGTGCTCTCTGAATAAGTGAATAAACAATATCTTTTAATTATTAAACAGGTTATGGGCCCAGGTACGGACTAATTATTATTATCGCATAAAGCAATTATCAGAGTGAAAAGTGTTTTAATAAATTAGTGATTAACGGACACAGAGTATATTGACAATTATGAATACCACACAAAAATCAAAACGAAATATTACTCCGTTCGAGGGACATCATTATTCGATCTGGAAGTTTCGAATTAAAATTTTACTTTCTGAAGAAGGTGTTCTACAAGTGTTAGAAGAAACTGCCCAGGAGGTGACGGAGAACTGGAAAAAAATGGAAGGGCTTGCATCGTAGAAAATTTGAGTGATGCAATAATTGGTATGATCACAGAAAAAGATACAGCTCGAGATATTTTAAAGAAGCTTGATGATATCTATGAAAGAAAAAGCTTAGCAACTCAACTTTCCGTACAAAAGAATCTGTTGAGTTTCAATTTAAAAGGAGATAGCTCCCTTATGGACCACTTTCTTAAATTTGATGAAATGTTAATTGAGCTAACAGCTGCGGGTGGTCCTTTAACTGAAATGGGAAAAGTTGCCCATTTGTTATTAACCTTGCCAAGTACATAAATTCACTGAAATAAAAACAAAAGACCTCTTTCAAAATACTGTACCATTGAATGCAATAAATCCTACAGATAAGTTATGTGAAGCGTATGTTTACGGAAAGCAATCATGTTTTACTTTTGCCAAAAGTAAAAATAAAAGTCATGTACAAAGGCCTCTATTCATTATACACTCCGATTTATGTGGACCAATTACTCCCTCGACAATAGATAATAAAAATTACTTCGTAACATTTATTGACGAATTTACACATTATACAGTTATATATTTATTGACTTATAAGTCTGAAGTGTTTAAAGTATTCCAAGATTTTGTTGCGAAAAGTCAGGCTCATTTTAATTTAAAGGTAGTTACCTTATACTGTGATAACGGGCGCGAATATATGTCCAATGAAATGAGAGCTTATTGTACAGTAAACGGAATTACATACCATTTAACTGTGCCGTACACTCCTCAACAAAATTCTGTTGCTGAAAGAATGAACAGAACTTTAACAGAAAAAGCTAGAGCCATGATACATGGTGCTGAAATAAATAAATGTTTCTGGGGTGAAGCCACTGTAACTGCTACCTATATATTAAATTTAACGCCAACAAAAGCAGTAGCTCAAAATAAAACACATTTTGAATTATGGCATAATAAAAAGCCTAGAATAGATCATTTAAACATTTTTGGTTGTACTGCTTATGTTTTGAACAAAACAAGAAAAAGTAAATTTGAACAAAAATCAGTAAAAGGAATAATGGTCGGCTATGAACATAATGGCTATAAAATTTATAATGTTGAAACAAATAAATTTATTACAGCACGTGATGTATTGTTCGATGAAAAAAATTCATCAAGACTTCAGTTAGAACTTGATAAAGGGGTTGAAATAAAAAACTCCCAAAGTGTCAAAATACCTAAAACTGATAAAAAATCGGTAAACAACTTCCCTTCTGTTCAAGGGGAGCCAACAACAGAAACCGATAATATAAATCAGTTAAAAGACACTCAAAATGAATCTGAGACTCCAGTTACTGAACTCAGACGTAGTGAGAGACTTAAAAATTGCAATAAAATATCATACCAGGAAAATGATATAGAAATTCTCATGTGTGTAAATCACTCTCGATTTGAAATCCCGTCACGTTATCAAGACATAAGTAAACGGGATGATAGAGTTAAATGGGAAGAAGCAATTAATACTGAAATTAATTCTCTCCTACAAAATAAAACATGGACTCTAGTTCTAAGCCTAAAAATAAAAATATCGTGGATTGTAAATGGGTATTTACAATTAAAAATGATATAAATGGAAACCCATGTAAATATAAAGCGCGTCTAGTTGCGAAAGGATTCAGTCAACAATATCTATCAGATTATACTGAAACATTCGCACTGGTAGCACGTATATCCACGTTGCGAATACATGCGATAGCTTTCGCAAATCAATTTAATTTATTAGTCCATCAAATGGATGTACAGACGGCATATTTAAATGGTCTATTAAAAGAAGAAATATTTATGCAGATACCCGAAGGAATAAATAGTGATAACGAAAATGTTGTTTGTAAATTAAATAAAGCACTATACGGGTTAAAGCAATCGGCAAGATGCTGGTTTGAAAGATTTGATGAAATATTAAAACAACATAACTTTAAAAACTCGACAGTTGATCGCTGTTTATACTTTCTCGAAAAGGGTCATGTAAGGGAAAATATTTATGTTATACTATATGTGGATGACTTGTTAATTGTTACTGGTAAAATGAATACTATGTCAGCTTTCAAAAATTATTTAATGCATCAATTTAAAATGGTCGACCTCAATGAAGCAAAAATTTTTCTTGGCATTAGAATTCAATGAACTGAAAGTGAAATNAAACATTATGGAGCTATGAAACTTTAAGTTTATAATCTGTTTGAAAGTGGGCCGTAAAATATCTTTGGCGTGCCGTTGTAGGTGAACAAATAAAATTTTAAAATCTTAATTAACCATCACTGGTAAATTAAATTTGTCTTCACTTTCTATTATTTTTCCTTCTACTTTGAGTCACTGGGTAATGTGTGCATGCAATAATAAAACACTGATGAAGGTGGTGCTGGTTCGTCGGTATGTTTATATGAATTCTTTCAAGTAAGCGTTTATTTATTTTAGCTAATGTCGTTGCCAGCAACCACCTTAAGTTCCGGAAATGGGAAAAAGGGAAGTAGGGAAAGGTAATAACAACAATAAATTCAAAACAATTATATCCAGTCTCAAATGTAGTTTCGAGATGCAAAGCCCGGACTAAATTAAGTAGGAAAATTTCACTATGAAATTTTTACCTTTAAAAAAAAAATCTAAGAAAAAAGTTAAAGTTCAAAACAGGTCATAAAATGCTATGCGACTTACCAGACTCCACGTCCGTAGCTCTCAGTACAGCAAGGGATATAAACTGGGACTGCAGCGGCCCGCACTGACTCTATGCTTTATTTGAGGCTCAACAAAAAAAAAAGAAATTTAGAAAAATCAAATTTAGTCAAGATATTATCCACGAAATTTGGGATTTGAGTTTATCCCGTGCTGGTCGTTCAACCGATGCTAGAAATGACTTTAATTGATTAATTGATGATGGCTGACAACTGTTCTAGACTGAGCTAGATCGACTAACTTGATCCACTGACTTCATGGACGGACCCTTCCGTCGCGCGCCAATATCCTTGGCAGGAAAAATGACCTCGGATGGAGTGGGGTCGAGCGAGATTATCGCTCTTTACCCACAACCCTTCCGTCGTTATTTTTCCGGTTTTTATTTACTTTCGGTGGGAGAAGAAGCGCGCAAAGCGCTCTGATTGGTTGGGGGCGTGGCCATATTTATATAGCCCCACATATACTGTCACGGTCTCTGCAGGACCGTGATTTTGCAAAGAAATGTTAAATTCGTAAAGAAATTAGTTTTGTTAGGAGTATAGAAAAATCCGAGTCGCGGATTGGTCCAAACAAGGATTTGGGGCGGGGCTTATCAGTCCGCCTTATTATTTAAGAAGACGTCGCGGAAGGTAGAGCAGCAGACCTCAGCAGACCTCGAGAGACCAGGAAACCTCGTACGTCTATCGAATCCACGTTTTGTTGTTTTTGTAACATTCTAATCTACGAAGCTGTTAGTTAGAAATTTCATCGTGGTAGGTGATCCTGATAATTGCCTTTACGTAGGGAATACGTAAGGAAGAACTTAAAGAATTTGGGAAACGTGTGCGGCGACGAATCGCGTAGTAAAAATTCATAGGCGAGGGACGCGATCGCGAGGGGAAACTTACCTAGACGTTCAACGACCTATAATAGAAGTAGCAGTTACTTGTACTTACCTACAATATACGTGTCAGTCCAACGTTGAGTTTCTTCTGGTCCAGTCCATAGTATTGACGCCTTCAGCGTGGAGTAGAGCGTGTTTGAATCTGAAAGAAAGAATACATATTAGTAGTCAGGACCTTCAGTCATATATAATTAAAGGTCATATCCGTAGCGCAAGCTATGAGAGCTTGAGTTACCGATTAGTAGAGTCAGTGTTGAATCTAATAATAAATATCCGTCTTTGTCTAATTCTGAGTGCCTATCCCAGCCAGAAGCAAGCTAGAGACAGATCCCGGAAAGCAGACTATAGCAATCGGGTAAGTGCTGAACTTTGGATATCGTACCTATAGCCGCGGAACGGCATAGACAATAAACTTTTATGAACATTCAATAGTGAGTAGAAACTGTAAAGACAATAGTAGTGTTGGGAGTAAGGGAACGGGAGTTATAGACAATATAGTTAAATTTGAGAACTAGAGACATTAAGAAAATCAGTAGATTCGTAATCATTGTGAGATTAATACTTCCTTGTTTGCGTGAGTTATTGAATTGCATGCATAGGTGGTAAATTTGAGATAAACATGACATCAAGAGACCGACGGGAAGCATGCGCACTGCGTCCCGCATTTGAGGTAGAAGAGGAACGCCTCCAGGAATCTCTGACTTCGACGGAATCGCTCGAAGGGGCGTTTGTGGGTACGGGGAATCCGGAAAGGCTGGTTGTACAACCGCTTGATCGGAGTATGAGCGGAAATCGCCCAAGGATCGATTTGGGACTTGACCACACTTATAGAAATGATGAATTAAACCCGGTCGAAGAAGCCGGAAGGGCCGGCGATGAATTTAACGCATGCGCACGGTTACAATACTGTCAACGTGTCTGGTTTTGTTTACACCAACTTTGGCTCGGAATGAGTTGTCTGAGCTTTGGCTAGTGCTGTGACCTTAACATAAACGCCGATAGTTAGAGCGGGTCGTGAGGTTCGTAGGTGTTGGGGTCTATCTCATCCGAGATAGGTTCGAAGAAATGAAAGTAATGCCCGAGCAATATCAAAATTTAGAAAAATCGAGGAAAGTGGGAGATGATTCAAAAACGAATTTAAATTTTATAAAAAAAAAAATTAAGTTTATTTCAGGCGCCAGTAAATTTTGAAGCGAATCTACAAACTTTAATTTCCTAACCGGATTCCTCTTAAATCTAGGTCAGGTATGTAACGAGCGTTCAAATAAAAACGTGGTCGAAGTTGGCTCTGACACATTGGACGTAGGGAGTAGATTATAGCGACATATATATAACCTCATCTCTCAACGAGCTGTATAGCAGCTGTCAGTTTCAATAACGTTAATGACTATATAACTTTATTTTAAAGAATAATCGTGGTAACAATAACAAACAATTAAAGGAGCTGCGGAAAGTGTCCCCCTCCTTGTTATAACAATAAATTAAAGCAGCTGCTGAAAGTGTCCCCCTCCTTGTTCCAAGCACTTTTCACACCTGTTCCTCAAAGAATTAAAGACATTTTCTAAGATGCTCGGGGTATTGTTAATTTCACGAATCTTGTCTATAAGTCGAGCCTGCAGATGGTTTAAATCAGGAATAGGCAGTTCAAAAATAGTGTTTTTAAGGTAAGGCCACAAAAAGAAATCACACGGCGTAATATCACATGACCTCGGTGGAAATTCATGTTCAGCATTGAGACTTATTAGTCGATTTTGGAAAACTTCCCTCAACATATTCATCGTCTCGCCTG
>NW_019416822.1:443679-449773 GCF_000390285.2 Anoplophora glabripennis
CTATACGGGTTAAAGCAATCGGCAAGATGCTGGTTTGAAAGATTTGATGAAATATTAAAACAACATAACTTTAAAAACTCGACAGTTGATCGCTGTTTATACTTTCTCGAAAAGGGTCATGTAAGGGAAAATATTTATGTTATACTATATGTGGATGACTTGTTAATTGTTACTGGTAAAATGAATACTATGTCAGCTTTCAAAAATTATTTAATGCATCAATTTAAAATGGTCGACCTCAATGAAGCAAAAATTTTTCTTGGCATTAGAATTCAATGAACTGAAAGTGAAATTTTATTAGATCAATGTCAATATTTAAAAACAGTTCTAAATAAGTTCAATATGAGTGAGTGTAAGCCAATAAATACACCACTACCAATGAAAATAGATTACATTGCTTTAAACACTGATGACAATTATAATGCTCCTTACCGTAATTTAATTGGTTGTCTAATGTATGCTACATTGTGCACACGTCCTGATTTGTGTACAGCAGTTAATTTATTAAGCAGGTATCAAAATAAAAACAATAAATTGTTATGGCAATATCTTAAGCGAGTTCTAAGGTATATTAAAGGTACTATTGAGCTCAAACTAACTTATAAAAGAACTGATTACAATGAAATATTGACAGGTTATGTTGATGCTGATTGGGGAAATAATGAAATTGACCGGAGAAGTACTACAGGCTATATTTTTAAATTATTTCAAAGTTGTCTAATTTGCTGGAACACAAAAAGGCAAACTTCAGTAGCAGCTTCATCAACTGAAGCTGAATATATGGCTATGTATGAAGCAGTACGTGAAGCTTTGTGGTTAAAATCACTGTTAACTAGTATAAAACTAGAAATATCGAAGCCAATTATTTTATTTGAAGACAACAATAGCAGTATTGCAATTGCAAATAATCCTGTATACCATAAACGGTCAAAACATATAGACATAAAGTATCATTTTACCCGTGAACAAGTTGAAATGAAAACAATAACTCTAAAATATATTTCTACAGGTGAACAATTGGCAGACATCTTTACAAAACAAGTTCCTGCCGAGAAATTTCAAGCAATAATATTTAAGTTAGGATTGATACTAAATAATCGTTAAAATGGTCGGATTTGGTTATTTTTCTGGGGTTTTACCAAATCTCAAGCAACGAATGTTGGACCATAATAAATATAAGATTACCCCCAGAATTAATTAAAAAAAAATAGTAATTAAGGAAGAAATAATAATAACAAATAAATAAAAATTAATTAGAGATATTGTTAGACTTCACATTAATTATTATTATTGTTCTTGTAGTATTATAGGGTTTGTTTTTGAAGGGGAGTGTTGAAAGATACTCAAGATACGTATACAAAAACATTCCCATCCTTAGATACTGCCTACTTTTAATATGTTTATATATTTATCAGCTGAAGGTTCAAGAGCCCTTTGTCCATAAATTAAAAATACTTATAAACATACGGAGGTATATTGTAGTACTGGGCTTGGGAAAGACTTTTAGTTTCTAATCTGATTTGATACCGAATAGATGTGCTCTCTGAATAAGTGAATAAACAATATCTTTTAATTATTAAAATGTTTTAGTTCTACCCATAATCCCAACAATTTCAAATAGGTTTCTATATACAGGGCGTCTAAGAAATTGCGTTGAAACTCGAACGGTCCAGAGGCTCCTATATAGGTATTTCAGTTTATTGATTGCAATATTTTTATGAAAAATCTGATATCGTAGTAATCATATGCTTTCCACAAAGGTATGTATCGAATGTTTAATAAAAATGACGCAGGTGAACTTTGATTTTACTTATCTTTTCACTTTTCCAAATTTTTTATTGAAATCTTTTCATGGAAAGTTATATAGTTACTAATCAAAGGATTTTTTTGAAAATCCATATACTGCATGTTCTACATAACCGACCCAAGTTAAAATTATCGGTCTAGAGGCTTCTGTATATTTCAGAAATTTATTGTGGCAATATTTTTATGAAAAATATTATATTGTAGAACTCCGAGGCATTTTGCAAATTTATATAGGTACTAAGTGTTTCATAAAAATGACAGACGGACTAAGATTTTTTTCTCATTTCACTATCAAAACAACGGATTTGATGAATCTTTTATTTTTATATACATACATTTAGGATTGTGGTAAATGGAAAAAGTATATATATGTTTAATAACAAATATATTTAATATATATAATTACAATCTTGTTTTACATATCAATTTATTTCGAAGTATTTGCTGGTGTTTTGTGAAACACCAACAAAATTGTTTGTGGACAAAGACATTAGTGAAAAATTCCCCCGTTTTTTCACATAGGAATGCCCTCTCTCTGTCTGCAGTACATACGTTGTCCTAACAATCAAGCAAGTCCCGTATAATCGTTAATGTTCTCTTTTTAAACATATCATAACAGTTGTGATATGTAAATAAATCATTTACATTTACGAAAAGGAAGCGCCATTACTTTAACTTTCGAGTCCCACTCGCTCGAAAATGGCATTTGATTTTTTTGATACTTTTGATTCACTAATTGAGATGTTAAAACAGAATAAACCCTTATATAGCTATATGTGAATGACATTCATTTGATCTATACACGTTATACTTCCAATCAATCTGAGAGGTGTTGTAAACGACCATGAATGACATTGAAGATCGTTTATAACACCTATCAGATCGAATGGAACTATAACGTGTATAGGTCAAATGAATGTCAGTCACATATAGCTATATAAGGGTTTAAAATTTAATAAGTAATATCTTGAAAGAAACTGTAGTGACAACATGGAAAACATAGGAGTGTCGTCATACGTTGAAGTTGTAGAAGCAGATTCCACAACGTTTCCGTTTCATGAAACGGGGAGTACCCCAGCTAGAGAATGGTCGTCATCGTGGAGTGACAGCACGGTGACGTTGTATGATTTAGAGATGGAAAATGGTGTCGATCAAGAACCAGATTCCACAACGTCTCCGAGGAGGTCTGGGTCAACAACACCACCGGGGAGGTCTGATCAACAGATAATTTGAGCGATAACGATGGTATAAAAAATATGATGTTAAGTTTACAAAGAATATTTATTTATTTAATTATTTTTGCAAAATCACAGATGAACAATCTCTGGATAGTTCACAGTCGACTGCATCTGATGACTTGATGTTGGATGGTGTGGACAGTATGAAAATGAGTGAAATGTAAAAAAAATAATTGTAATAATTTCTTTGTGTTTTACAGATCGCGTAGAAGCATGGTTGAGTATTTTGATACGTGCCATGCGGAATGTGGAGCAGGAGGAACTTGAAGATTAAATTATATTAATAGTTGTATTATAAAAAAGTGAAATAAATGATAAAGTAATTAAATGTATGTTATTCTTGATATAAAAAAAAATCATTTAACTACACATATGTCAAATAAAAGTCACCCCCTCATGTAATTTTCTTCCTCAATGTCATTTCATGGTTAAGTTAACAATTGTTTCAATCTGCATTCTATGTAGTAACAATGTAAAAAGTTTTATTATGTAGTACCACATAAAATATTGTATACATTCTAAAAACTTATATGTAATAACGCGTTAATCAAAATCACTTTGGTCAAAACATTTATTAACTACATGCTGTAAATTGCAACATATTTAAACTTTATTTTAAGCGGCAAAATGCATTTATATAAATAGAAATATTTCAAATGAAGGTCATATAACATGCTTTATCATTCGCGCCAATCAAATGTAATTTCAAGGTTAACTGCAATGCAAAGGTTAAATGAAAATCACAACCCTACGCCCCATAACTGGTACTTGTAACTTGATTATTTCTAGTGCACAAGGCGCAAATTTCAAATATGATGAGTCTTTTATTTTTATATAAATAAATTTTGGATTGTGGTAAATGGAATAAATAAATATATATATATATATATATATATATATTTAAAAGTTAAATAAACTTAAATCAAAATCCCAATTTGTTTCATCCTGTCCCTGTTTATCCTCACTGAGCAACTGTTTTGCTGCCTCCAGCAAAGCATCCAAATTACTTTCTGCTGTCACATCCTGTCTTCGGGGCGTCAATTCCGGAACATTCTAAATTCTACAAGTTGAGAATAACGTTTCAAAATAAGTCGATTGGAGATTTTGATACCTGGAGGTCATTACCTATTTTAAACTGTTCCGATTATGAAGATGCATACGCAGACGCACTCATAGCATAAACTCCACATTTTTGCCGCAGTCCTCCAGATTGACTGGTATCAACAACAACAACATACGGTTCAGTAGCGCAGCTCCTTCAAGAATTACAACCCTACCACAATTGNAATACTTAGTAGACTTATTTTACGTTTAAAATTTTATTCAGTCGAGACTAGACAGCTATTCAGAACAATGAAAATAAAAATAAAAATTTTATACTATCCATTAAGTTTTAAGATGTAACTCTGTCAACTGAAGTAAGTACCCATTTTATGTAATTATTTCATTATATTAATGTTTTGTTGTACATTTTAGCCAGTAACCTTGAAAAAGATAATAAATAATTATCGAAAGCTTGGTTTAAGTTAAAAAAGAGTTTTCTTTCAACCACCAATTGACGACATCCCCAATATATATTTTTTTGGTCTCTAACTTATATATATATATATATTTCGTATTTACATACGAAACAAAAAATTATTATACTATCATTCAATAACAATAATATCATGCATAACAGTTAGATAGATATATTTAAATTTTGTATTCGATCGCAGTCTGTTCAAGGTTTCAATCAGCACTGTAAAAAGTTTTGTTATGTAGTACCACATAAATTACATTCTAAAAACTTATATGTAATAACGCATTAATCAAAATCATTATGGTAAAAACATTTATTAACTACAAGCTGTAAATTGCAACATATTTAAATTTTATTTTAAGCGGCAAAATGCATTTATATAAATAAAAATGTTTCAAATGAAGGTCATATAACATGATTTATCATTCGCGCCAAACAAATGTAATTTCAAGGTTAACTGCAATGTTTCTAAAACACCAGCAAATTTGTTGTTGATGCGATATTTTTAAATTTATTTTGAGCGCCAAAATGCATTTATATAAATAGATATATTTCAAATGAATGTCATATAACAATCTTCCTAATTCATAGTATACATATATAATTTCAAGGTTAACTGTAATGTTTAAATGTAAATCAAATGAATGTTATCACGCGATGTGATATTTTTTCGTTTTTTTACACACAAAACAAAAATTAATGTGCATTTATTTTACTTAGAACTAGCTCAAGGCCACCTTGAAATATTTGAATTTATCTCGAATCGATGTAGGCGTGGTTATTTTATTGATCGTTTCATTAGCAGTCGTTTGAAGGTTATACTGTGTATAGAATAGGTTACGTTATATATATAAAAATATTTGAATTATATTTTGAGCGCCAAATTAGGCGTGGTTATAATATCGATTTGTTGTCGTTTGAAGGTTAAGTTATATAACAAGGCGCTGTCAACAGCGACATATTTAAATTTAAATTTAGGCGGCAAAGGCGTGATTTGAAATATCGATCGCTTCGTTTGAAGGTTAAGTTATATAACAAGACGCTGTCAACAGCGACATATTTAAATTTTAATTTAGGCGGCAAAGGCGTGGTTTGAAATATCGATCGCTTCTATAGTATCGTTTGAAGGTTAAGTTATGTATGGAAATATTTGAATTTTATTTTAGGCGGCAAAGTAGGCGTGGTTATTTTATTGATCGCTTCGTTAGCTATTCTTTCATCCGTTAAATAGATGACTATGTATACGAGGGCAGCAGAATATTTTAGGAATTGTAATAGTTACTTATTTATGCATTATTAATTACACACACTTTGCAGAACTATATATTGACTATTATTTTAATACATATATGTATTTCTTTTCTCTTTTATACATCTTACAAACTTATGAACTTAGAGCTCACTCATGGTTGCACCATAATGAAATATTTAAATATAGCATTTAAATATGTCAACTGAAGGTCACCTCCTCATGTATCATGTAATATTCTTCCTCAATGTTATTTCATGGTTAAGTTATATAACAAGG
>NW_019416822.1:450086-453330 GCF_000390285.2 Anoplophora glabripennis
CTCCTCTGAAAGCTAAACCGACGAGTAGTGTGCGGGTTTTCATCTGATCAAATGTGACTATTATGGCTGCAAAGAAATTAGCTCTATTTCACTTTAAATAAAATTTAATATTGAAGTTACAAATCTCCAAGAGTTCAAGTAATTTAAATTTCATTTCACAACCATTTCAATTTCATTACAAAAATAATGACATCAAAAACCAACACACTAGATAAATTATAAAGACAGGGTGAAATGTATGTAGTATTTAAATACTGACTGTAATAGAAGATAAAAAAAACAATCGGAAGGAGACAAGTAAACAACTCGGTACGTGATTCCGACCTAGGTTAACCTGTATCTAGGTCAACCACGATCCTTTTTTACGGACCGTGTAGGTCAATGACCCACTTTTTAATTTGCACGTGTACAAACAGTCCAGGAGCCAGATAGAGTGCCGGGGCAAACAGAGTCACACGGCTGCAAACAATGTAATGAATACGGATGATTGTTTTCCAATATACGGTTATTACAATTTATCATTTTTAATATTATTAACGTTTTCACGTTTTATAATTTATTATATTAAATAATACACAGTTTTAGTATTTATTTATTTTTTACTTTACCAGTGGCGGAGAAAATAGGGGTCCCCATTGTTTTAGTAAAAAAATATTGGTACGCCACTGGCTTTAAATTTAAAAAACAATATTTTTTGGATTCTCCGTTTAATTTGGGACAAAAAATTATCCTTGTAAGTTTTTCGTAACTATTATCATTTTCAAGTAAAATTTATTTATTGTTACTATTACAATAGACCTACAAATTGCAGTTGAATTAACGACAATAAAATAATTACTGTATCAATTCAATAATCAATATTTAATAAAACTATTGAAAGTAATTACAGCTGCATAACATCTAACGAAGTTGTTCGAAATGCCCGCCTGCTGCATTAATACACATTTCACATCTTCGTATTAAAGAATTTATCCCCGCGATGATTTCATGTGGCCTCTGCTTGAGATTATCACAGGCGTCTATTATTCTTCTCTGCAACTGATTTCTGTCTTCAATTGGTACAGAGTAAACATCATCTTTCAACGTACCCCATACATAGTAGTCGAGGGGGTTAAGATCTGGTGATCTAGGAGGCCAAGGCACCGGCCCCTCCACATTAAACAACGGTTCATATGGCAAACGTCCTATCCAGCGGTTCTGATAATTTGCATTCATCCAGTTGCGAACTATTTGGCCAGAGTGAGCTGGAGCTCCATCCATTTGGAACCAACTGCGATATCTTTGGTTTAAGGGAATATCTTCCAGTAATTGAAATAACTTATTTTCCAGAAAATTAGCAAATGATACTGAATTTAGCCTTGGAGGTAATACATAAGGTCCACAAATATTTCCACCCATCACACCTAACCAGATATTAGAACTAAATTCTTGCTGGTATGATCGGCGTCTCACTTCATGAGCCCAAATATGACTGTTGTGATAATTAAATGTGCCTCTTCTTGTAAAACAAGCTTCATCGGTCCATAAAATATTTCGAATAAATTCATTGTTATACTGCCAACGGTTTAAAATCCAGCGACAAAAGCTTAACCTTTTTTCAGCATCTCCTGGATGTAGATCTTGTACGTGATTGAAGTGATATGCACGTTTACGGAAATTACGATAGCAACGCCAAACAATCTTGAAGAATATCGAAGGCGTCTTACGATTTAAGAAACAGTAGATATAATAGGCGGTTTCTGGATCAGGAAGTGACGTGGCAAGGTCACCTGGGGTCAAGGTCACCCCAAGGTCACCAGGGGTCAAGGTCACCTGAGGTCAAGGTCACCTGGGGTCAAGGTCACCCCAAGGTCACCTGGGGTCAAGGTCACCCCAAGGTCACCTGGGGTCAAAGTCACCTGGGGTCAAGGTCACCTGAGGGCAAGGTCATGTCAAGGTCACCCGGGGTCAAGGTCGCCTAGGGTCAAGGTCACCTGGGGTCAAGGTCACATGGGGTCAAAGTCACATGGTCAGTGTACATCGCTCCTTCAGCGGCTTCTTGTGGGCATTGTCGTTGTGCAAGAGATGCGTGGGTGTTAGCATGCAAGAAATGTCATGGCGACATGGAAGTGACGTCATACAAGAAGTGTCATGGCGGCATGGAAGTATCGTCATACAAGAAGTGTCATGGCGGCATGGAAGTGACGTCACATGGCCAGTTGGTGGTAAATTTAAAATTCAATCACAATAAGGGGAGGTCAATGACCTCCAAACAGCATTGCGTCATTCTTACCTGGTATTGCAGCATTCGAGGTCAAGTTTCTACAAGTTCAGACCTGTTTTTTAGCATAAACTGTAACCTGATATATTATTTCCTTTAATTCTGCCACGCTAGCATAAACTTTAACATTGCGTCATTCTTATCTGGTATTGCAGCATTCGAGATCAAGTTTCTACAAGTTCAGACCTGTTTTTTAACATAAACTGTAACCTGATATATTATTTCCTTTAATTCTGCCACGCTAGCATAAACTTTAACATTGCGTCATTCTTATCTGGTATTGCAGCATTCGAGATCAAGTTTCTACAAGTTCAGACCTGTTTTTTAACATAAACTGTAACCTGATATATTATTTCCTTTAATACTGCCACGCTAGCATAAACTTTAACATTGCGTCATTCTTATCTGGTATTGCAGCATTCGAGATTAAGTTTCTACAGGTTCAGACTTGCTTTTTAGTATAAACTGTAACCTGATATATTATTCCTTTAATACTGCCACGCTAGCATAAACTTTAACCTGATATATTATTTCCTTTAACAGCGTTGCATCACTCTTATCTGGTATTGCATCATTCGAGGGCAATGACCTCCTAACAGCATTGCATCATTCTTATCTGGTATTGCATCATTCGAGGGCAATGACCTCCAAACAGCATTGCATCATTCTTATCCGGTATTGCATCATTCTAGACCAAGGTCACGTTAAGGTCATTGACCTCTGGTCGTCCGGGGTCAAGGTCATGTCAAGGTCGTGACCCCCAGGCCGCCTGGGGTCAAGGTCAAGCCAAGGTCAAGACCTCTGGTCGTCTGGGGTCAAGGTCGCGTCAAGGTCGTGCCAAGGTCATGACCCCCCAGGTCGTCTGGGGTCAAGGTCACGTCAAGCTCATGACCTCTGGTATTACGGGGTCAAGGTCATGCCAAGGTAATGTCAAGGTCATGGCCCCTGGTCGTCTGGGGTCAAGGTCACACCAAGGTCAAGTCA
>NW_019416823.1:0-23179 GCF_000390285.2 Anoplophora glabripennis
GCAGACCGCCGCCATCTTGTCGAACTCGATGGACACTGGCCATGTGACGTCACATCCGGTCCAGAAACCGCCTAACATAACTACTCTCAGACTCATTAAATTATAAAAAAAATAATAATGCCCTACTAAAAATAAAAAATGATGACGTTTTTATATAGAACAGTTTGTTATTGACAAAAAGTGTACATTCACTTTTTTCATAACTCTTATAGTTTCATGGCAAAATTGATTTTTCGGAAGGGTGCTTCTGGATGAAATGAATTTCAACAAAAATTTTCGAATAGGTTGCTGTCAAGCAATGTTAATTTGAAGGTTTAAATGTTATTTTGCCTATTGTTGCATAAATTATCCATTAGATAAAGCGTTCAAACTAATAATAAAAATAAGTTTAATAATGCCGTCGATATTTTCGAACAATGAATATGCTGATATGGTCTGTATGTAGTTTTTGTGATGGAAATGTCATGGCGGCTCGCGGGTCTTTCGATATTCCAACTTATGTTGATGGACATTTTGCCCCACTTCAGGACGAAGTAAGATCGAATACCATTTTAAACCATTTCGATGAAAATCCATCCACGAGTGTCAGAAGATCTGGCTATGAGCTAGGTATTTCGTCAAGTTCCATTTGGAGGACTCTTCGGGCTGATGGACGCCATGCGTACCATATCCAGCGTGTGCAACATTTATTGCCTCAGGACATACGATGCAGGCGCATGTTTTGTGACTGGATGTTAAACCAAGCAGAGAATGACGATCAGTTTACGCAAAAAGTAATGTGGACAGATGAGGCAACATTCACTCGAAGGGGAATTTTAAACCAAAGGAGCAACCATATTTGGTCCTACGAGAATCCACAGGCGGCAAGGGAACATAGATTTCAGCATGAATTCCAATGTAACGTATGGTTGGGTGTGTTGGACAACACTATAGTTGGTCCCTACTTCCTTCCGCATCGGTTAAATGCTGACATGTTCACCGAGTTCCTTGAAAATGGTTTTAAAGGTGTGTTAGAAGATGTTCCGCTTAATAGTCGAATGAACAGTTGGTTTCAACTAGATGGTTGTCATGCCCATTTTGGTAGAGGTCCTAGGGAGTGGTTAAACATTAATTATCCCAGGAGATGGATTGGTCGTGAAGGACCTGCAGCGTGGCCCGCACGTTCACCGGACTTGACACCAATGGATTATTTTGTTTGGGGTGCTGTTAAACAAAAAATCTACGAGGTGCCAGTTGATACCCTAGAAGATCTAAGACAGCGAATAGTCCAAGCGTGTCGAGAATAAACTCCGATTCAGTGTCGATCAGCCACTACCACCATAATTGGAATATGTCGTGCTTGTCTACAATCCGGAGGCGCCCATTTTGAACAAAATATTTTTTAAGTCATTTCATTTTTTATTCACTTTTCGCTTTGTCTAGGTATAATATTAATTGGTAATTTTTTGGTTGTTTTAATTTACAAATAAATTTTCATGTATTGTTTGCCATCTTATTTTGTTTAAAAGTACACAACACAAGTGACTACAAACCGCCTGAAAAAAGGAGTATTATTATTTATTATATAATATAATATATTATTATTTAGGAGTATTGCAAGGGTCGTTACGTTGTCGCATTACGACATAGTCACATTAGATGTTAGGTACTTAAATATTTCTATTGTTTCAATCATTTTTTTTTCTAAAAAAAACACCCTATATCTCAAAAACGAAACATCTCCTAAATAATTTTAATACTATTGGTTAAACCCAAGGGAAGGGGAGACAAAAAGGCTTATTTGACTCCACAGACCACCTAGACTGGCTTATAGAGCGACTTTGGTAAAAACACTTTGGAGCCTGATTTGGAGCCCAGCGCTCAGTCGTGTCCTAGCATTTGACGTGCACGCATCGCTGTGATTTCGATAATTAGACGTTTTATCATGGCCAAGTGTATTGTAAAACATTGTATAAATAGAAGTGATCGAGTTGGTGAAGAGAGGCGAAAAGTGTCATTCTTTAAGTAAGTAAAAAAAGGAATATATAAAAGGTAAATATGTACGCCATTTTTCGGTTAACGTCACAAGTTTCCAGGGTTAGCTTTATAATTTTGTTCGCCCACATAGTGTAGTGATTAACGTGGTATTGTTATTATAAAATAATGATTGAATTACTGTAAAATATTTTTAGTAATTATTTACTTTATGTGAGTCTTAAATTTTTATGAAATTTTACCAATTCCCGTCATTTCGAGATAGCTGAAAATTAATTAAATATTTTTTTCAATTAAAAAAATCGCAAACAAAACTAATTTCAGATTCAGTATTCGTACAGTCAATTAATTTTTATTAAAGATCGTGGTTGTTTGACGTATCCATCTCGAGATGTCGTAGTAATATGCTAAGAAACAGAAAAATTAATAAAATTTTTAAATAATGATGAAAGCAGAACACCTAGGCTACAGAAAAATAAAATTGTTTATCATGTATTAAAAAACTTTCTGAATGTGAACATATTTGAAAATTTGCATGAACATCAATTTGATAATTTGCCTAACAATTGTAATCATTTAATAGAACTTGTAAGGGCTGAATGTGAAAAGTATATCGATGTACGAATAAATCATGAAGTCAAATTATTTAATTCGGTAAAATCTACGAAAAGGCAAATATTAAATAAATTAATATTATTTAGAGGATAATAAATATATTTAAATTATTTTGTAGTTTTATTTAATATGACACTAAAATATACTATTTTCTGAATTACAAACTTAAAATTGAATATTTGTCATAAGATGCAATATAATGTTTAATATGTAATAAAAATATTACTTAATCCGGATCTGCTTAAAGATGCGCGCGATCAGATTGCCTTCCACACTCCACTTCCCCGGATTTTGCATTCACTGGTACCCGTGCATTGGAATTAGATACGGCCAGTCTAGGTGGTCTGTGTTTGACTCACACATATTCGAGACTAAGACCAATTTTAATAGGTACTAAATTTTTTTTAGGTTTTATGAGAAACGTCTTCCTAAAGTTTATCGACAGAATCCAGAAAACACCCTTCCGAAAAATCAATTTTGCCATGAAACTATAAGAGTTAGGACAAAAAGTGAATATACACTTTTTGTCAATAACAAACTGTTCTATCTAAAAACAGCATCATTTTTTTATTTTCAGGGGACCGTATTAATTTTTTTTATAATTTAATGAGTCTGAGTCCCCATAACTCCGCCACTGGTTGCTTACAGGACTTCTACTTCTATGGAAAAATGGTATCTTATAAGATGTGTCATGCCAAATTTGGCTTAAATAGCCTTCTTCATTTAGAAAAAAATTCGATTTTTTTTTTTTAAATCTTTAACGCCCGAAAATGAAGCGTATCTGGAAAAAAAATTATACTTGATTTTTTTCTTATTTTTTTATGAGGAATATCTCTTTAAAGTTTGTCGAATTAATCCTAAAACACCTTGTATATGGCCTGAACTCATCTCGTTTGCACTCACAGACCGCTACGATATTCACGGCTGAACCTATTATTGGCTGTAATTAAGAAACTTTACCGACTTTATTGTCTGCCATTTCACTTTTGTGGTCAAATTTTATTCCTAAAGCCGAATTTCATAGTCTGTATGTGGTACAAATCAAGGAGTTTTTGAAAAAAAAAAAAACAAATTTGAGTAGCCGCGCCTTCGGCCAAACGCTGCCGGTTTACGGTAGACGTAGCGATATTTGTTCACTTTAAACCATATTTTAACATTAATGTGCTTATCCTTTGGTACAAATGATGGAAAAAAGTCACGCCAGCTCTTAGGCTATTAGGCTATAAATTATTGCTTTGGCCCGTTGACGGAGAATCATCGATCTCGAATTTTCCCATGATTAAAGCGTGGAGTCATGAATTTCCCTAAATATTCATCATGTTTCATAAACATTTATGTTTTAAAAATTTTTACTTCACATGTAATTTATATGTGTATTAAGTATTATGTAGTACATATGTAGGTACTCTCTGTTATGAGAATTATTCCATTTATGGAAAGCCAAAATTTCGGTCACAACCTGCTTAAATGGTACCCCATTCTCGTGGACTCCCATTTAGATCTCATGCACCCCTAATTTTTGTTTTCGCTCACATGGATCTCTTGCAATCCGGAGTCGAATCATTGAATTAGAAGAATTTGTGAAAACAATACATATAGTACGGGAGGCAGCGACACTTCTGCTTACATCATTAGTACAAAGTTGATTCGTTTTTATGTTGTTGTTTAGGTATTATAGGCAAAGAAATGCAACTCTGCGAAGCTTTTAGTGTTACATTCATTAATAACAATTTTCGAGACATGTAAAAAATAATGTGTAAATGTCTTATAAGTACAAGACTCAAACATTAGAGAGATAAAGTATACCTTAAAATGTAGGAAAATGATACTCTGCCATGTCGGAAGCGTTGCCATCAAAACTCTGCCACCCACACGATGTGAAAAAAATATACTTTTTTTACTTATTAGTACAAGGCAAATTTTTTTTTCTCAAATAGCTAATGGGATAAAAGAGCAAAAAAATTAACTCTGCCGATCGCCTAATGTTGCTAAAGCCTTGGCAGTCCTCAAAATGCATCTACTCCTGATCGTAATCGCTGTGTCGAGCTTTAAAAGTTGCTTTAAATTAGTAAATTAACAATATGTACAAGATTGAAACTTTTAAAAGTGATAAAGTATACCTTAAAATATAGAATAATGATACTCGGCTGGGTCGGAAGCGTTGCCATCTGTGCTCTGCCACTCACGCAAGATGTTGAGAAATGCTACTATTTTTATTTATTACTATAAGGCTGAAAATTTTTCCCCAAATACTTTATGGCATGAAACATCAAAAAAATATACCAATCGCTTAATGTTGCTAAAGCTTTGGCAGAGTCATAAAAATGCATAAACTACCAACCGCAGCCACTGCCTCAAAATGATCGCTCAAAATTATTGCATTTACCTGCATTAAATGTAGAAGTTCCAAGCTATTTTTTACAATATATTTATTTGTTTAAAAAAATTAAGTACACTTTGTTTTCTTTTTAAAAGCTGGTCAAGTTTACTTCTTTAGGTATTGCTAATTTTTGCAGTGCAGAAAACACTTAATTTTTTTATTAATAGTTTCATATTATTTTTACATTACTTTTCATATTAATAATTTATTACTTTAATATAATATTTGAAAAATGAAATAAGGTAAGTTGAGTTATTCTTGAAAACATCCAGGTAAGGAAATTTTGTGTAATGCTGAAAGATTTTATACGTGTATCCTACTTGGGTCGGGTCGGGTCGGGCTCATTTATCCCCACTCTTACTTTATATAGTTTGGAGGGTAGACAGCTGCAACATGCAGGAAAGAAGCATGGCAACACAAATATTTTGTTTCATTTGCTGTGAAAAACCGACCCAAGTAGGATACAGGTATAAAATCTTTCAGTATTACACGATATTTCCTTACCTTATCGTTTTCAAGAAGAACTCCACTTACCTTTTTTCATTTTTCAAATATTAAAGTAATAAGAAAGTAATAAATTATTAATATGAAAAGTAATGTAAAAATAATATGAAATTATTAATAAAAAAAGTTAAGTGTTTTCTGCACTGTAAAATTAGCAATACCTACAGAAATAAACTTAACCAGCTTTTAAAAAGAAAACAAAGTTTACTTAATTTTTTAAACAAATAAATTGATTGTAAAAAAATATCTTGGAACTTCTACATTTAATGCAGGTAAATGCAATAATTTAGAGCAATCTTATCATTTTGGCGCAGTGGTTGCGGTTGTATATGCATTTTCACGACTCTACCAAAGCTTTGCCATTAAGCGATTGGCAGAGTATATTTTTCAGCCTTATATTAATAAATGAAAATAGTAGCATTTCTCAACATCTTGCGTGGGTGGCAGAGCGCAGATGGCAACGCTTCCGACGCAGCCGAGTATCATTATTCTATATTTTAAGGTATACTTTTCACTTTTAAAAGTTTCACTCTTGTACATATTGTTAATGTACTAATTTAAAGCCACTTTTAACGCCCGGTACAGCGATTATGATCAGGAGTTCATGGATTTTGAGGACTCTGCCAAGGCTTTAGCAACATTAGGCGATCGGCAGAGTTAATTTTTTTGTTCTTTTATCTCATAAGCTATTTGAGAAAAAAATTTCAGCCTTGTAAGTCAAAAAAGTATATTTTTTAACATCTTGCGTGGGTGGCAGAGTTTTGATGGCAATGCTTCCTACAAGGCAGAGTATCATTTTCCTACATTTTAACGTATACTTTATCACTATAAAGTTTGAGTATTGTACTTATAAGACATTTACACATTATTTTTTACATGTTTCGAAAATTGTTATTAATGAAGGCAACGCTAAAAGCTTGGCAGAGTTGCATTTTCTTTACCTATAATATGCAAACAACAAAATAAAATGAAATCGGCTTTGTACTCATTGTCGTGAAAAAAGTGTCGCTGCCTCCCGTACTAATGTTACTTATAATGTTTGATAATAATCATTTGTAAGGTTTAAGGCTTACAAATGAAAACTATCTTTTGGGTGTCCCCACAGAAACTGGTTAGATGTAATTTAGAAAATGTCACAAAAGAATATTCCTAATTTGTCGCAAATTACAGGTCTGCCAAGAGGGAAGAAAAGAAATGGATACTGCTGATATACATAAATTCTTCGATCTCCCCATTAAAGAGTTTTTAAGAAAATATAAATATTTATACCAAATAATTTTAAATGTATACAAGCAACTCGAAAAAACTTTTAATTTTGTTAAAGGCGACGAGCGAAGATTTAATACAAATTTGATACCTCTAAGTTTCAGATTCAGATGGATCTGTTGGTACAAGTCGGGAGATTAAATACGAGTATATGCCTTAATATATAAAGACTATGAGCATAAAACGTTAATTGAGATTATTGTATTTCAGTTGTAAATGTTTTGTTGTTTCATATTATGTTAATAATTTTTACCCTACCTACCAATTTATTGCGCAGCTGCTTATGTGACTAACACTTGTACAACTGGACCTAAACTACGTTCAACGAGTTGAATATAGTTCAAGATAGGCTAAAAGGAAAATAATGTTTTATTTTCAGTGTGACATATTAGTTGATTATTATTAATTTCTTAATAAATCTTTTACAGACTCATCTAAATTGGAACAATTGATTAACCTACACAAATAACTATTTTTCAAAAAACATTACCTACTTGCTTTTTTACTGGCATATGGTATATGGATGACCAAGGGAACATTGCACTTAACGAATGTTATATTTTACCTAAATGCAACAAATAAAAAATGTGCACTTTGAAAAGAGTGCATTTGTTGTGGTTACAACTAAATGAACAATTTATGATTTGTGGCACAATGGTTTGTTTGCATCAAACAAATGTATAGCGTGTTTTTTGTCATTCTACAATAAATCTCTAATAACTCGTTATATAAATTTTTATTTGATTTTAAAAATTCTTATTCGAATCATAGGCGATTATTATCAACCTTGTGACGTACTATACAATGGACATGAGTAGGTAAGGAGGCACTTCAGACCATGGCGCAATCTATATTTGCGCCATGCTTCCGACCACCTTCACCATTCTACTTTTAGGTCACGCCCCTCCGCTTGTTCGACCAATCAGGGCGCGGCATATTGACGGCAGATTCAAATGGCTAATCAGGGCACAACAATCAAATTGGCGGGAAATTCAAATAATTAAAAGAAGGATACAAATTTCCACGTATGAACAGAAGTGATTGACCGACAGAGATTGGAGGGAAATTAAAGGTAAAATTTAAACGCTTGCGCACTAGACATTGGTGAGGATGGGCGGTAAGTCCAAAATAAAATTTAAACGCATGCGGAGAAAGAATTGGCTGGGCCTTATTGGCGGTAAATTCAAAATTCCAGATGAGCAAAAATAATATATATGTAACATTAAAATTTAAACGCTTGCGTAGTATACCAGGTGTAACAGGATCATGGTACACCCGCCGTATCTCCGTTAGTTTTAAAGGTAATTGATTGAAATTTGGAATATTCCATATACATAATAAGCGGCACTTTTTGATCTACAAATGATTTTTTGTTCACTTCCGGTTTCGCCGGAAGTGATACCAACTTTCGATTTTCAAATGGAATACCCTGTACATTATTACATTTCTGAAATCTGCATAATTTTCTGAATCCAATGATACCACATAAGTGACATTTCAAACGTCAAAATTTTTTATAATTTAATTTTTAATTTTCCATGTAAGTGTGCTCATGGCAAATAATTGTATTTTCTTATTTTCTTTTAGCTGTAATTTTGATTGTATTTATCGCACATTTTATTACCAGGTATGAATTAATTCCTTATTAATAGTACTAATAAATGGTACCACGGTACCAATATGGTTCCATTTGAAAAAATTGAGTTTTACCCCAAAATCGATTACGATGAACTTTATTTGCTCATAAAAAACGCAATTTAGTATTTTTGACGGGATTTCGATTTTTCCAGCATTAGACGGGTCAATTGGAATAAATCGGAACCATCATGGCACACTTAAATGGAAAACTAAAAATTAAATTATAAAAAATTTTGACGTTTGAAATGTCACTTATGTGGTATCATTGGATTCAGAAAATTATGCAGATTTCAGAAATGTAATAATATACAGGGTATTCCATTTGAAAATCGAAAGTTGGTATCACTTCCGGCGAAACCGGAAGTGGAAAAAAAATCATTTGTAGATCAAAAAGTGCCGCTTATTATGTATATGGAATATCCCAAATTTCAATCAATTACCTTTAAAACTAACGGAGATACGGGGGGTGTACCATGATCCTGTTACACCTGGTATATCGGCAGAGTGGGAATTGATAGTAAATTTAAAATTCCAAATGAACAATGCAAATTAATTAAGTATATGTGACAAAATAAATGTGCAGAACATGTAATTAATTCCTGTAAAATCCCTAAATTGGCATAAATCGTAACAGAGTAAGAGAAGTCAATGAACTCCAAACAGCATTACATCATTCTCATTCGATATTGCATTATTCGATTTAGGTAGGTAACGTGATCGACCAACGTTACATTCAAATTGGTGCGAGATTTAAAATCCAAGAAAAAATTTCAACACATGTGCGAAAACGTACCGTACGATTAGACGGGACTGGCGGTAAATTTAAAATTAATGACAAAGTTGAAACGCTGCATACTTGTAACTTGACAGTCTATTTCCTTCAAAATTGAGGTTCATAATTAAATTCGAAGAACAATAAAATACATATGTTTTAAAATTTTAATATCTACATGCACAGAAAATTCTTATAATTAATGCCTTATTTCCTTTAAAATTACCATGTTGGCAAAATCTGATATCTTATTTCTTTTAAAATCGCAGTGTTGGCAAAAATTGTAACATGATATCTTATTTCCTTTAAAATTACCATTTTGACATAAATTGTAAGCTGATAAGCAGCATAAATCGTAAGTAGATACCTAATAGTTCAATTGAGATACGGGTACAATATCAAATCAGGACATTAATGATATTAAAATTATATATAGGGCGTTTAGTGCATATCGCAAGTGTCCTACCTTCATAAGATTGTAATATATTTAAACACCATTTGATTTTTCAACAAGTTTATTCTGCGACCTCCATAGTTCGTCTGCTCCATATATTACCAGAATTAACGAGGTTGCTGATTTATTAATTCCGCAATATTTCGTAACACTAAAACTACAACTAACCACTTATTTCATACAAATGTAAGTAGGTCGGTACAATGTCCCAGCGTATTAAGTTATACAGGATGATTTCCTTTCTTGGTTCCTTTCAGAGAGAATGATCCCGACTATGGCCACTGTGGAGAGCATTTGTCTGAATATGTCACAAATACCTAATAAACAATATTAAACCTAATCTGGACACTAAAGAACACACTTATAAAGTAACCTAACTATTTCCATGCGCACATGTTACTAAATATTAAAAATAAAATATAATATGGACAATTAAGGTGGAGTATATTTTTGTAGATTATTTTTGTGTGCAACTAATTGTTCACCTTTATTGTCTAGGACACAATTAGGACCGTCTACATTTATAACCAGAAATGGACCCTTATACCTAGAATCGAATTTTTACCGTGCTTCATTAGTAACAATAACATAGTCTCCTATTTTTAGATCAATTTTTGATGTTTTACTATCATATCGAGACTTTCGCTCCACTTTCGCTTTCTCAAGATCTTCCCTCCCCTTTTATGATCGAGTTGTAACCTATATCTAATTTCCTGATCATATGCATCTACATTATAACATAATTTGATGTAAAAACCTGAGAGAAAATTGTCAAGATTTGCTTTTTTTGAAAAAGTGGGTTCATATATCGTATAGTTGTGGTACGAACTAGGTGTAGTGTTATAACAAAATGCATAATATTTTGCCCAATTATCCCAATCGGACTGCATATCATTTATGTACATTCTCATGTATTCGTTAAATACACGATGATTACGCTCACACGTTCCCATAGTTTGACTATGATAATATGCAGTGGACATTTTGTGGTCAATTTTCATTAGCTGAGAAAGATTTTGGAAAATTTTATTTTTATATTCAGTACCCATGTATGTCCTGACCTGTTTACAGCTTTAGCGACAGTTTTAACTGCTTTATTTGGAATAGGAATAATGACTACATATTTTGTTAACTCGCATTGTAAAGTTACTGCGTACACGTTACCCTGGTTGTATTTGCGGAAGGTACCAATTGTATATATACTAACAATGTCAAATGATGTTTGAGGTGTAGGTGTTAATACCATAGATTCAGTGAATTTAACTTTTGCTTTGTTTATTTGAATTTGATGACATTTCTTTATGTAATTAGCAAAATTCCGCGACATTTTGTCCATCTGTAAATACCTTTAAGTTTTTTGGCCACAATGACCTCCTAATAAGGGATCACCGTGAAATTTCTCAATTAATCTTGTTTTTTCTTTTTTACATGTTATTAACCTACGTTCTACATAAAAAGTAATAATTACCTTTTTTAAAATGTTTTGCCTTTTCGTTTTTAATTCGTCAACTATGTATTTGTAAAAAATATATCATTTGTTCCGCATTCACCAGCCATATTGCTCTATAGCGATATTGTCATTTGTAAATGGGATAGTTTTTTGATTTTGGGTATACACCTAACAAAATTTTGAACAGAGAAATCTAAATTTTATGCATATTTAATAAAACAGTTCATAAAGGTTCAAATGGTTTTATTTCTTTTGAATACACTCCCCACATTATGGTTAAAAACATAATTGTTGGAGTATAGGTCTCATATATTTATAAAAATCATGAACATGAGTAAAACAACAGCAGTTTTTAAAATTTTATATTAAAATTTAAGTCTCAATGGGAATATACAGGGTTCTTCACGGTTAGTGGCCTTTTAGACGTTTCAGAGGAACCAAAGACAATATGACTCTGAAATTTTATTTACGGGGGTTATCAGATATGTTATCTTCAATGGAAGTAAAGCCATCAATGTAGTACTTCCGGTTATACCGGAAGTAGCTGTCAACTTCGTTATTTTAAATGGAACACCACGTATATTATTGCATTATCGACAAGATAAATTAAAAATAAGTCAAAAATGTTAAAGCTTCCCTGTACTTAAATCTAATCGTTTTCGAGATAATCGTCATTTTGCAAAAAATTTGACAGATGCAAACGTTTCGAAAATTCCTTATATCTTTCTTCGTTCTGGGAGCTTTCACTTGGTTTTCCGAATACACAAAGAATATAACATGCACTACCTTCGCATATCAAAATTACCTGAAGAAAATTATACTAAGTGTCCCATTCTTTACGTTACATTTCGAAAACTTAATACTGACAAAACTTTTTAAATTCAAATGGAACACCCTATATATTTCTACATCATATTATAGAAAATCAAATTCACTTTTCACCGATATAGGCATTGTAGGAGTTACAGTTTGAATTTTCTCAGATATTTGCTGTTTACTTACATTCTCAATTACGTTGAAAATATCTCTTACGTTAAAAATATCACTAAATGTGCCTTGAAAGGCAAATATTGGTACTGTCATTCAGTATCAAGTATTTGCTCTACAAAAAAATGCAAAATTATTATTCTAATGAAGATATTTTGAATTTTTTCTTTATCCATGGAACATTCACCGTGAATCAAAATTATTAGCTGTATTTCTCTGATTTGGTATTTTGCAACTGAAACAGAATAATTAATGAAATGATTTCTGTTGGTTTTCTTAGAATTTTTTTCTAATTTTTAATGTAAATATTTTTAAATAATAGCAAAGACAATAAATAGATAATTTCAAATAACTAGGTAATAAATGCATTATTATAATTTTATGATATTTGGAATGAAGTTGAGAGGATACTATAACTTAACATTTTGGTCACTTTACATTTTATTGCACTTGCAGTTGCTAATAATAGTATCCCAATGGAAGGAAATCTTATTAGGTATTATTTTTGTGTAAATATACGCCCTCATTATTTAAAAGATGCAACAAACGTGAAACAGCGTGCTTTATTAATGTAATTATGAAAAAAAATCAATGTTCTACAAAGAACGCTATTGTATGTAGATGGACGAGTTTCATTCGTGTCCAATTCTTCAAATTTTGCAAAATACCAACTCATAGAAATGCAGTTAATACTGATTCATGGTGAATGTCCGTCCCATGGATATAAAATAACTTTAAAATGTCTTCATTAAAATAATTATTCTGCATTTTTGCATTTTGTCGAGGAAGTACTTGATACCCTTGTAGAATACTGAATGACAATACTAATATTTGCCTTTCAAGGCACATTTGATGCTATTTTAACGTAATATTCTTGAAAATGTAAGTAATCCGCAAATATCTGAGAAAATTGAAATTGTAACCACTATAATGCCTATATCGGTGAAAAGAGAATTTTTATTTCTATAATATGATGCAGAAAAATACAGGATATTCCATTTGAATTTAAAAAATTTTGTCGGTTTTAAGTTTTCAAAATGTAACGTGAAAAATGAGACACTTAGTATAATTTTCTTCAGGTAATTTTGATAACGGAAGCTAGTGCATCTTATGTTCTTTGTGTATTCCGAAAAGCAAGTGAAAGCTCCCAGAACGGAGAGACATATAAGGAATTTTCGAAACGTTTACATCTGTCAAAATTTGTATAAAATGGTTAATGGAAAACGGTTAGATTTAGGTATTGCCTTTGGTTACTCTGAAACGTCTAATATGCCACTTACCGTGAAGATCCCTGTATAAAGCAGTAACAGTTTTTTTATATCGATATGGAATAGAACTGTGATCGTCATAGATCATTATTTTAGTTAAATTTGGCTTACATATTTTATTTTCTGTCTTTGTCACCACCTCATGCTCTTTTGTTCTACCAATATTTGGATGGATACTATGTATACGAGGGCAGCATCGCTGAGGATCATATATTTTATGCTCTCAAAATTTATAAAGTGAGAAGCTGCACAGTTCAGGCAATACCTTTTACTTTATAAGCTGCTGGAACCATGAATCTAATTTGTCGGTCATATCTCCAACGAATTCACCTGTGGGTACATCAGACTCTTCAGATCTAGAAAGACACGCGACAAACTTTCTACTTTCTACGTGTGAATTCGGATGTCACACAAAAAGTCGCCGTCCGGGTAACAGCAGTGAAGAAAGTGTAAACCAGAGGTCTTGAAGAAAACTAGTTTTTCCAATAGATATACTCCCGTTTATTTACAAAAATTCACTGACAAATAGGTGACGGTCGGTACTAATCGGAAAATGTCAAAAGTAAGCTTTTCCTGATTCGGCTTTTAACTCGGGTTGGCGGCTATTCTGTAAGGATGGGCGGGTGAAGAACTCCGAGAGGGAAAAGCCAACCCTCGGAGTTTCCGGAGTTTTAGGAAAAGGGTTCCAAGAACAAGCGGTAAATTGCCGACACTCTATTCCTGGACCGAAGTGGTTATGGAAGCTCTAGGAACAGGTGGGAAATTGCCGACGCTCTCCTTCCAGACGGAGGTATGAGGGCTCCGAAAACAAACGGGAAATTGCCGACGCTCTGTTAAAATTTCAAAAACTGCGGTTCATAATTTTTATATATACTAGTTTTCTCAGTTGTATTGTTCTAAGGGTATAATATCTCCATTACATAAAAAACCATAAATTTGAAATTTGTGTCATCTGATACGCACCTAAACTTCTTTAAATTAAAATTCTTTTACTTCCGGTTTAATCGTAACTTTTTTATTTTAAATCACACCCTGTATATTTTTTATTGCAATTTGTATTTAGACTTCAAAACAGAATATTACAGTAATTGAAGCTGAAAATCAGCTGTAACCTCCGAATTCTTTGAAACTGCATCTTAGGCTCAAGTTCAAAAGTGACATAAGCCAGATCGACGCTTTTTGTTTTTTAGGGGTAAAAACTACCCTTAAGTGAAAAAAATTGAAAAAATTAAGTATTAAGCATTTTATTGATAAAAAATCTTGTTCAGGCACAAAGATTAAATAATGTTCCATGTTCTCGAACATGTTTTATAATATATTTAACCCTTAAAACTACCCCTATACAAAAAATAATGATGAAATACTTTTTAAAAATTTAGAATGATTAGATCGTGCAATTATTTAAAATAAAAGTTATCTTATAGCTAATAAAAGAATTTTTCCCTTTCAACCCCTAAAAACCACCCCTGTATTGACAAAAATGATAAAAAATTACTTTTTAAAAGCTTGGAATGCTTTAACGCTGCAATTATTTAAAATAAAAATTCCCTCATTGCTTATAAAAGAATTTGTATCTCATACAACACTTTTCAACCCTTATAGATCGCCCCTGGCTAAAAAAATGATAAAAATTATGTTTTAAATATTGGAATGCTATAATTGTGCAATAATTTAAAATAAAAATTCCCTTTTATATTGTTTATGAAAGAATATTTTACTTTTGCTATTTTCAACTCTTATAATCTACCCTTTTACCAAAATTAATGTAAAATATTTTTATTATAATCGATTTTTAAATATAATCAATCATAAAAAAATTGCTACGCTGCATATAAATAATCACACTAAATTGTTTTACTTATTTTATTTGTATAATATTTAAATTTAAATATAAAAATGTTTCACTAGTATAATAATTCACTAAAGTTCACAATCATTAGAATTACTGTCTAAAAGCTCTTCTTCTTCTTCAATTGGTGGACAATTCTGGCAGTTATCTCCACAGCATGTTCCACAAGCTGAACTGCAGAACACACCAACTCTTCGACAACCACAATTAGCGCCGCACCCTTTTTTGCAGTTGCAAAAGATCATTTTTCAGTAGTTCTTGTGGTGCAAGTAAGTCCAAAGTTTTTATAGGATATAAATAATTTTCAATTTTAACCCATCCCCAATCAGTTGGAATGTGTGTGTACTGTACATATGTATGATGTACAGATGTATGATGTACACAGATATCTACCTATATACAGTTTTATATACGCTGACGCGCACTTGAATCCTAACATTTTGCTCCAAAAATGAGAAAGCCTATTTTGCTCCGAAAAAATGTCATTGGTTTTTTACCATAACTCGGTTAATTTTGAAACTATAGTATTCTACAAAAAAGCATTTTAAAGATAATTTCAAGAGCTGTAAAATCATTTGCATATAAAACCTTTTAAGTCCTTCGTTTTTTTAAGGGAAAGGATCGAAGGGCTCGAGACAGGTCGTTTTTTCACTAAAATGGATACTTCAAGCGGCGATATCTCCTTTATTTTTTATGCTATAGGAATAAAAAAAATAAAATATTTGTTCTATCATTTTTTACGTATCTTTCATAGTTTCGGAATTATTATATAAATAAGGCATTTTTTTTTTAAATAATGACAAATTTCAACGTTTACCGTACATTATTCAAAAAATACGCTTTCTAAACCGGTCTAACTTGAGGATCGTATGAACAACACTAAAACAAAACTAATTGTAAAGGGTCTACGATTAATTTTAATTCTGATGGAAATGGTAGAGCCTTTACTGCTTATTTTTCCTTAAAAAATATGAGCAACCCATCTGTTTTTGACGATAACTCCTTCAATTTTGCTCTAATTAACTTTATAAGTGCTCATTTTGTACTACAAAAAACTCTTGCACCGTTATACGCGTAAAATTAATTCTTTTTCCGTTATTTGACGTTGAATACATCGATTCGAGTATTCCTCCCAAAGCAAGTCCCCTTCCACTAACCATATTTCTCTTTGTATAAGACGTACAACACTTTTTAAACAATTTTCTTTGTTTATTTATAAGCTACATTTTTGTTCATTACACTTTTTTTTAACAAAATGCGTAGTTTTTGAGTTATTCGTGAAAAATACTATGAAATTGTTTTTTTCACTCAAAAGTTTTCAATCGTGAATAACCAAAAAACTTGATTCCTCGAAAAAATTCTTCGAATATTTTTTGCTCTAAATTTGATTCTCTATAGATTTGTGGACAAAAAATGTCCACTCCCCGAGAAGTGGTGTCAACCCCCAACAGGGTGGAAGCGTCAATCGGCGCTATGTCACTAATGTTCATTGGCCTTTTCTCTATCTGCTAAATTTCAAGTCGATCGGTTCTGTTTCAAAGAATTCGAAGGTGAAAAGCTTCAATGACTGTACTAGAAGTGAAATTTATGGAAGTATGTGCATTATTTTGGATTTAAATTTCAAAATAGCAAAGATACACTTTCGAAAATTTGTATTTTCAAGATCTCTGTAAAAAATGATTTACAAATAGTCTATTGAAAGTGAAATAATAGAAAAATAATGTTAAGTCAATTACAAAAGGATATTATTCCTTATAATTTTATTTATACAAGAACGGTATTAGTTACTTTCTTGACGCCAAAGACTAGTCGTGAGCGACAGAAAATGTTCAAAATGTCCATTTGATTCAGTGCAACACTGTTCGATGCGAAAGTTCACTAGATGTAACACTTTTTAATAATTCGGCATTAAGAGCTCCACATTCATTTCGAATTCTCTTTTTTAAATCTTCCAAATCTGCAGGAGGTGTCTGGCATACACTATCTTTCAAATATCCCCTAAGAAAATAATCTAACGTTAGATTGGGTGCTCTTGCAGGCATCTTTTAATGATTCATATATGCCGACCCACTTGTTAGGGAAAATTTGATTTAAATAAGTAGTGTCGATTAGCCGGTTCTAAGATGAGGAGGAGGAGGAGGAGGAGGCCGTCTTAGAACCGGCCCGGGTTCTGAGCAGAGGAGTTCTAGAAATCGCGGCCGTTTTTAAAACGCCACTTTGGTGGTCGCGCGTTACGTCATATGTGCTCGCTATACAGGGCGGCGCGCGATAGCGCGCCGTGATAATTAAAGTGTACATATCGTAATTGATTGGTAACATTGTCCTCGCTATGCAGGGCGGCGCGCGATAGCGCCGTGATAATTAAAGTGTACATATCGTAATTGATTGGTAACATTGTCCTCGCTATACAGGGCGGCGGCCGATAGCGCGCCATGATAATTAAAGTGTACATATCGTAATTGATTGCTAACATTAATCGTTGAAGGGTTGTGACAGAATGATGATGATGAAATCATTTATGATTGCACTAATATTGAACGGTTGTAATATATACATAAGTTTGTTTTAAGAAACTGAGTGACAAAGCGAGTAAATGAAACGATGAAGCGATTACTATGAATACAATAAAAAATACATTTTTTTATTAAATAAACAGTAAAACCTTCCCGCTTGCGGATTTGTGGTTCACGCATTTAAATTTACGCGGTAGACATCCAAATCACCTTTTCTTTGCGCGGGACGTTTTCTTTGTCATTCGCAGTCAAGAATTTTAAACATAATTCTACAGTCGAAAAGTTGATTATGCCGTACCGTTCGCAGATTTGTGGTTCAAAGATTTAAATTTACGCGGTAGCCATCCGTATCACCTTTCTTTGCGCGGGACGTTTTCTTTGTCATTCGCGGTCACGAATTTGAAACAATTCTACAGACGAAATGTTAATTATGCCGTACCGTTCGCGGATTTGTGATTCACAGATTTAAATTTACGCGGTACCCATCCATGTTACCTTTTCTTTGCGGAGTACGTTTTCTTTGTCATTCGCGGTCACGAATTTTAAAAAGTTTTTAAAGTGTTTGGTTCAAGATTCTATACAGATGGTTAAGACTATGATTTCAACTTAAAATTTACCATCGTGTTGCCTTTCTGAAAAAATTTTACATTTTTTGCGTTTTTTTTTTTGTAAAACTTATTTGCCTTATGTTTTAAAATCGATTTAATGTGTGCTAACAATTATAAAATTCAAAGTATATAGTGAACGTATACGTAGTTTGCCCAATGTATTCCCGCCTGAAGGACATGTAATTAAAACAAAAAGTTTTTTTGTCAATTTCATATGCATATAAAAAGATACAAATATAGGATCTTTAATTTTGTTTCGAATAAATATGCATAAATATAACTGAATTGCGTTTCTGATACTTAATTCTGTTTTAAACATAATGACTTACGCATCGCGAATTTGCGCTTCGCGGGAATCTTCTTCAACCTATCCCCGCGAACAACAAGGTTTTATTGTATATATGAGCTTTGTTTTCAAACAAACTCAATCTTTTACTAAACAGTTGTAATACGATAGAATATTGAACAACTAACAATTTTAACTCTGTTTAAAATATTTTAATTTAAATTATATAAGAAAATATATCTATCAGTGAATTTTTATATTTTGCAGATTTTTCAGATACGAAACTGATTGATAAAACGTGTTAAAAATAAAGGTGTAACAACTGAGGGCTGATTTTAATTAAAAGGCGCAGTTTGACTTTGAACGACACCGGAAGGTCGCGGATGGCGTTTTCTTGGGTAATATATGTACGGGGTGGGCTGAAATTCTGAGACGGGATATAGCTGAACGTTTGAGTGTAAAGCGGGTAAAACTGATTGAAAAAACGTGTAAATCCAAATAGAATCAAGAAATATTTGATGATTATTACGTATTTGAGAGAAAATGTGACAAAAATTTGCTTTTTAACAATGTATAGACGAGCTTTTTTGGAAATAAAGTCATACCTAACTTTTGTTCTACTGTTCCAAACAATAGAATACAAGGCAGATATTTTCAGCTTTGTGTAATAGTTTTAATTTTAAGGTTTAAAATAGCAACTGAACAGAAATAGAACACACTGAAGAAACGGTGTAAATATGAAATTTGTTATTTTCAAATGATAATTTACATACAATTTCGCGGTCGTGGAAGTAACAGTTTTATACATTAGAGGAATTTAATTGGAAACACAGTCGTTATATCTTAGCGAATAGCGTTATTGGACATTATAATTAGGTGTTTATAGTCGTATATACTGTTAACTATATATTTACATTATTATTATTTAACAACGCAGACATCAATTGTGAATTTAAACAAAATTAGTAGTAACAGTAATGGGTGATTTTGAAATGAATGCAAAAAGATCAATTTCAGAACTGGAAATAGATAAAAAATGTATAATTTATTAAATCGTTGAGGTGACTTCCAACTTAGATGGGTGACAGAGTGTAGACATTTAAAGACTCTAAATGTAGAACATTTTGGGTTTATCTACCGGTTTTCATTTAAAATTTGAAAAATATCCCGTATTAATAACTGATACATTATATATTAGGCATTAATATGGTATATAAAATTATATAAACATTCATTATTTACATCAAATATCGAAGCAGCTATGCATAAGCTCGAAAGCAAATTACATTATATATAGGAACATATGAATGAAAGTCTCCACATTGCAAATCATTTCTTCGAAGACGGAATTGAAAAAATCCAATGACACCATAAAATGGTAATGGTTTAACGTTGTGTACTGAACATCAATTTGGAAGATTTTTGTGAAAGATGGTCATATTAGGGTTAAAGTATAAGCTTATTTACAATTTATTAGAGTACCTGTCTCCACAAACTATTGAAAAAATATCAACTATAGTACCATGAGGGGGGGGGGTAAATTTAGTAATCTGAAGGAAAAATATTTATTAGTTGATGAATAAGCACTACAATCTATGCAATGCAACGTAATTTTATAGAATATGAATGAAAATATAAGAAATTTATTTTAAACTAAAATACAAACATCAAATGCATCATTTAAAAATCACATTAATCGTATATATGTTATATGAAAACCAGATTGCGACTGGGAATCGTCAATATTTTTCAACATTTCTGTTGCAATTTATACATAAAGTAAATTGATTAAATAATAAATACACTTTTCAATACTACTATTTTTTGTTCACAACGTATGGATTATATATTTTTTGTATGATAGAAACATCGAATTGTTTTTTCACTCACTACAAACTGCAAGCAATCTGTTTTGGTATGAGCAGGATAGGTATCAATAAATTCTGCACCTGTGGACTCGAACTCCCTTTTTTCCTTATTTAATAATTTATAAATTAGACCCACTAGTAGATGTGTTTGTAGTTTGTAAAATAACAACTTTAAATGAAAACATCTGAACCGCACAGGGTGTTTGTACACCTTATCAACACAATAAACTACAATTGTGTACACATACATAATATATTCAGAGAATTTGATTTATATGATTTTAGAGTATCTGGCAAAAAAATAAACAACGAAACCTGCATCTATCCCCAATGGCAACCTAATATTTTAAAAAAAATTTAATTTTTTGTTTATCGATATATTTTTAGACTACTTTTGGTAAAATACAACATTGTTTGGTGCGGATTTACATTGTTTATAATTTAGTGAGCATATATATGAATATTAATTAGGTACTCGAACCTTAAAGTCACTTAGTTTTTTTCTGGTTCAAAAATATCGTTTGTTTTGAATTATAGCTCAAGACAAATAGGTGATTAGCATAGAGCAAATGACACAATTTTAGTAGTTCTTATACGATCTAATATTTCCTTCCTCATCTACAAACTAAGAAACATCGGATTTTTTAGATAAAATGTGTCGGTAAATAATTGTACCTGGATTTAAGGGTTGGCCATTTCTATGGGTTAACCTTCACAAAAAGAAAGAAAAATTTTGTATTTTACAATAATGATAACATTTTAAGGCGATTCCCTCATTAATTTTATGTAAAAGATGAAAATGAAGAGAAAAACTTAATTCTATAAAGCATATACTCGTATATGTATTTACTAGATAATTATATGTAATATACCTTTGTATTGTTTTGATGTTTCTGTAATAATAAGGAATATTTTTACGGGAAAGCAGAAAATTAAAGCAAAAAACACCACTTTTTACTACTATTAACACTGTTACAGGTTATTGATGTCTAAAAACTTAGATACACACAATTTTATCCTTATATTCTCACAACTTTGTACTTACTCATCAGGATTTGTTTATTTTGATGTTATTTTTACAATAACATACATAATTTTAAGGGGGAATTATGCGAATTAATTATATTTTATGTGAATTTTACATAATTTAAAGTAAAAACGACACTATTTACAAAGCTTTATGTCATTGATAAACTTTCCAATATAAACAAACAAGTTGTATCTTTCTATCAAATTCCTACAATAATAAAGTATATTTTTACGCGAAAAAATAAATCAATGTAAAAATATCACTCTTTGCTAATACTTTCAGACATCAAATTATTCTATGAAGCATCTATTTGTATTTATTTGATTACCTATGCATTATTTCATTATCTTGATAATTTTCTATAAAAATATCTTGATTTTATGTAAAAATGTATATTTCACCCAAAAATATGTACGTCTTTAAGTAACAAGTTTCAGAATATTGGCGATTTAACATTTACCTATATATTTTTATGCATATATCCCTATTAATTTGTATTCGTCTATCAATTCTCATTGATTAATTGCTTAATTGTGATGGTTTTCTACAATAATTAGATGTATTTTATATAGAATTAGTAAAAAATATGTGGCTAATAGCACTACCCACCATAAATTTTAAAATATCTGAAGGTATAGCTGAATAAGTGTATCAAATCCAAAACTTTTCAAAGTGACTTCAATTTTCTACTATCATCCAGAGTATGCGATATATATGCCTATCACACAATTGTCAAATGTTCACATTACAACCTAAATTTGACTTCTAAAAGTATAGGTACATAGATTACAAAAGTTTTTGGATTATTCAATTTTAAATACTATAAAGTTCTATAAAAGCATAATACATACGGTAAAATTACAACTACCTTTTCAGATTAAATGGATGTAAATATCAAAGGATGCTAAACAATTATCATATTTATTCTCTAAACTCTAGAGATGATAAAATATATTCACTTTTTAGATCATTTTTCATCATAAATCAATGATCTTTTAATATATGGCACTAGTTGTAAGTTTCATGTTTGGTAATGTCTTTCTTGCAATATCTATCCTCACAAGTAATACATATATATATATATATCGAAGTTGGCTCTGACACATTGGACGTAGGGAGCAGCTTATAGCGACCAACTTAACCTCATTTCTCAACGAGCTGTATAGCAGCTGTCAGTTTCAATAACGTTAATGACTATATAACTTTATTTTAAAGAATAATCGTGATAACTATAACAAACAATTAAAGGAGCTTTTTTCAACACTGTGTGGCAGGTACCGACTGATACTCCCACCATTTGTGATAAAACACGTACAGAAACATTTTCCATTATTTGTTGGACATTTTCTTTTAATTCTTCAGTCCGCTTTTTAGGTCGGCCGCTTCCTTCTTTTCTTGTTACACTGCCCGTTTCACGAAAAACATTAACACAACGCTGAACTGCACTTTGAAAAATTTTGTACTCAACAACGCCGGGAAATTGATTTTGAAATTCTATGAAACATTCCTCAATAGAATACTTCCATATTCCATCAATCTTGCGTCCATTTCTAAAGTAGGACTCTATGATAAACACTTTTTGTTCTTGAGAAAACACCATTTTAAACGCTTTTTAAAACGAAAATATTCAAATTGATAGCGGCGATATAGCGCTTTGACAGATGACGTTTAAGTTCATTTGCTATACGCTACGCCCTACGTCCAAATTTTCAGAACC
>NW_019416823.1:25105-61193 GCF_000390285.2 Anoplophora glabripennis
AACGCTTTCATACAGTTACAGTTTTTTTTTATTTAAAACTCATAAATACATCCTTCATTTATATAAAACATAACAATATATATATATATATATATATATATATTTCAGATGATTCTACATATATATGTAATAAAAAATGTTAGACTCCTCGATTTTAGACTAGTGTTTCCATAGTTGAGCTTTTATAATATATTATGTACTTTTGATTGCGGATTTGTCAAAATAATTATTCACTCGACTTACTTCAAAAATTATAAATTACATATGTTGATACTTTGATACCAATTTGTTTTGAAATTTACTATAATTTTTTAGAAAAAATGAGTATCTTTTAAAATCTTCCAAAGAATAATGAATACCAATGCTTTATATCTATATGTATATATGGAATAATAACCCTAAGACAACATTTAAAAATATTTCAATTTGTTTGTTGAACAAGTTCATATTATTACCACGAGTACTTTTTAACCAAATTATTTAATGACAAAATATACTTTTTGTAGTTTTTAACTTCTATTCCTACCAGAAAAAGATGTAATTTCAGTTATTGCTAAAAAATTGCTTTTTACTCTTATCCCATTATGGGGGTGAAAGGGATGTAATTGCTTATAGAAGGGGGGTAATTGACAAATGAAAGGGGGATAATTGTCGATGAAAGGGGATAATTGTCGATGAAAGGGGGATAATTGTCGATGAAAGGGGGATAACTGAAAATAAAAGGGGGATAAACGGTGGCTAATTTTTAATGAAAGGAGATAATTTTTAATGAGAGGGGGATAACTGGGGATAATTGTCAATGAAAGGGGGTTAATTGTCGATTAATGTGGGATAACTGAAAATAAAAGGGGAATAATTGTCAATGAAAGGGGGGTAATTGTCGATGAAAGGGGGATAATTGTCAATGAAAGAGGAAAATTGTCGATGAAAGGGGGGTAATTTTTAATGAAAGGGGGATAACAGGGGGATCATTTTTAATGAAAGGGGGATAACAGGGGGATGATTGTCAATGAAATGGGGATAATTGTCGACGAAAGTGGGATAATTTTTAATGAAAAGGGGATAACAGGGTGGTAATTGTCAATGAAATGGGGATAACTGTTGACGAAAGGGGGATAATTTTTAATGAAAGGGGATAAAGGGGGGTAATTTTTAATGAAAGGGGGATAACAGGGGGATAATTGTCAATTAAAGGGGGATAATTGTCGATGAAAGGGGTATAATTTTTAATGAAAAGGGGATACAAGGGGGATAATTTTTAATGAAAGAGGATAAAACGGGGTAATTGTAAATGAAAGTAGGTAATATAATGAGAAATATCCTACCTATGTATCATTTCACTTAAGGACGTACGCTCGACAATGTATATTTGTCATATCTGTAGTCAAACATTCAGTTGGCTGAGTGGTTTAAGCAGACATGCTCTTATACATAAAAATCATTCTTTCCAATGTCGTTTATGCAGTAAAGTCTTTAGAAGGAAAGATAAATTAAGAAATCATGAACGTAGATTACACATTCAGGAAATTAAACAGAGGAAAGACACACACAGCATTTTATCGTTATGTGAGAAAGAGGACGAAATAGAAAATAATGAAAATGATAAAGGCGAACTAGAAGTATTTGAAGAAAATAATGGTGAAGGAGGTGTAGACCAATCTACAGAAAAATACTTTTACCCTGGAAATAAGTCAGAAACAAGTGACAAATTAAATGTATTATCTCCATTGGTAATGGTAAATAATCATCAGACAGCAAGTAAGAAAGATGAAGACATACTATTTTCAAATAATGACGTAAGGGACGTAGTTGGAGCAATAAGAATTAACATTCTTTTAGGTGTAGATTATCAATTATATGAAAACTTATTACGGAATATGGGGGTATCTATTAATTTTCATGTATGTATACCTATATCTAACAATAATAAAATGTTTATACTACTACGAATTTCTTATTATTTGAATGATGCAAACCTAGTAGATCATCTCGATTATATTTTTTAATGTCTCGTAAATGATGGAATTTTTGACAATAACAGAATATAAACCAATGATTATAATATAACTTGTTATAACATTCAGCGATATATTAAATGGATTTCTAACTATAAACCGAAAATTTATATTAGTCTATCTTAATATAATCTGGTATTTAGTGTTGTGTTCAAGCGTTCAAATAAAAACGTGGTCAAGTTGGTTCTGAAAATTTGGACGTAGGGCGTAGCGTATAGCAAATGAACTTAAACGTCATCTGTCAAAGCGCTATATCGCCGCTATCAATTTGAATATTTTCGTTTTAAAAAGCGTTTAAAATGGTGTTTTCTCAAGAACAAAAAGTGTTTATCATAGAGTCCTANGCTTTAATTTTCTGCTTTCCCGTAAAAATATTCCTTATTATTACAGAAACATCAAAACAATACAAAGGTATATTACATATAATTATCTAGTAAATACATATACGAGTATATGCTTTATAGAATTAAGTTTTTCTCTTCATTTTCATCTTTTACATAAAATTAATGAGGGAATCGCCTTAAAATGTTATCATTATTGTAAAATACAAAATTTTTCTTTCTTTTTGTGAAGGTTAACCCATAGAAATGGCCAACCCTTAAATCCAGGTACAATTATTTACCGACACATTTTATCTAAAAAATCCGAAGTTTCTTAGTTTGTAGATGAGGAAGGAAATATTAGATCGTATAAGAACTACTAAAATTGTGTCATTTGCTCTATGCTAATCACCTATTTGTCTTGAGCTATAATTCAAAACAAACAATATTTTTGAACCAGAAAAAAACTAAGTGACTTTAAGGTTCGAGTACCTAATTAATATTCATATATATGCTCACTAAATTATAAACAATGTAAATCCGCACCAAACAATGTTGTATTTTACCAAAAGTAGTCTAAAAATATATCGATAAACAAAAAATTAAAATTTTTTTAAAATATTAGGTTGCCATTGGGGATAGATGCAGGTTTCGTTGTTTATTTTTTTGCCAGATACTCTAAAATCATATAAATCAAATTCTCTGAATATATTATGTATGTGTACACAATTGATAGTTTATTGTGTTGATAAGGTGTACAAACACCCTGTGCGGTTCAGATGTTTTCATTTAAAGTTGTTATTTTACAAACTACAAACACATCTACTAGTGGGTCTAATTTATAAATTATTAAATAAGGAAAAAAAGGGAGTTCGAGTCCACAGGTGCAGAATCTATTGATACCTATCCTGCTCATACCAAAACAGATTGCTTGCAGTTTGTAGTGAGTGAAAAAACAATTCGATGTTTCTATCATAAAAAAAATATATAATCCATACCTTGTGAACAAAAAATAGTAGTATTGAAAAGTGTATTTATTATTTAATCAATTTACTTTATGTATAAATTGCAACAGAAATGTTGAAAAATATTGACGATTCCCAGTCGCAATCTGGTTTTCATATAACATATATACGGTTAATGTGATTTTTAAATGATGCATTTGATGTATTTTAGATTAAAATAAATTTCTTATATTTTCATTCATATTCTATAAAATTACGTTGCATTGCATAGATTGTAGTGCTTATTCATCATCTCATAAATATTTTTCCTTCAGATTACTAAATTTACCCCCCCCCCTCATGGTACTATAGTTGATATTTTTTCAATAGTTTGTGGAGACAGGTACTCTAATAAATTGGAAATAAGCTTATACTTTAACCCTAATATGACCATCTTTCACAAAAATCTTCCAAATTGATATTCAGTACACAACGTTAAACCATTACCATTTTATGGTGTCATTGGATTTTTTCAATTCCGTCTTCGAAGAAATGATTTGCAATGTGGAGACTTTCATTCATATGTTCCTATATATAATGTAATTTGCTTTCGAGCTTATGCATAGCTGCTTCGATATTTGATGTAAATAATGAATGTTTATATAATTTTATATACCATATTAATGCCTAATATATAATGTATCAGTTATTAATACGGGATATTTTTCAAATTTTAAATGAAAACCGGTAGATAAACCCAAAATGTTCTACATTTAGAGTCTTTAAATGTCTACACTCTGTCACCCATCTAAGTTGGAAGTCACCTCAACGATTTAATAAATTATACATTTTTTATCTATTTCCAGTTCTGAAATTGATCTTTTTGCATCCATTTCAAAATCACCCATTACTGTTACTACTAATTTTGTTTAAATTCACAATTGATATCTGCGTTGTTAAATAATAATAATGTAAATATATAGTTAACAGTATATACGACTATAAACACCTAATTATAATGTCCAATAACGCTATTCGCTAAGATATAAAGACTGAGTTTCCAACTAAATTCCTCTAATGTATAAAACTGTTACTTCCACGACCGCGAAATTGTATGTAAATTATCATTTGAAAATAACAAATTTCATATTTACACCGTTTCTTCAGTGTGTTCTATTTCTGTTCAGTTGCTATTTTAAACCTTAAAATTAAAACTATTACACAAAGCTGAAAATATCTGCCTTGTATTCTATTGTTTGGAACAGTAGAACAAAAGTTAGGTATGACTTTATTTCCAAAAAAGCTCGTCTATACATTGTTAAAGAGCAAATTTTTGTCACATTTTCTCTCAAATACCTAATAATCATCAAATATTTCTTGATTCTATTTGGATTTACACGTTTTTTCAATCAGTTTTACCCGCTATACACTCAAACGTTCAGCTATATCCCGTCTCAGAATTTCAGCCCACCCCGTACATATATTACCCAAGAAAACGCCATCCGCGACCTTCCGGTGTCGTTCAAAGTCAAACTGCGCCTTTTAATTAAAATCAGCCCTCAGTTGTTACACCTTTATTTTTAACACGTTTTATCAATCAATTTCGTATCTGAAAAATCTGCAAAATATAAAAATTCACTGGTAGATATATTTTCTTATATAATTTAAATTAAAATTTTTTAAACAGTTAAAATTGTTAGTTGTTCAACATTCTATCGTATTACAACTGTTTAGTAAAAGATTGAGTTTGTTTGAAAACAAAGCTCATATATACAATAAAACCTTGTTGTTCGCGGGGATAGGTTGAAGAAGATTCCCGCGAAGCGCAAATTCGCGATGCGTAAGTCATTATGTTTAAAACAGAATTAAGTATCAGAAACGCAATTCAGTTATATTTATGCATATTTATTCGAAACAAAATTAAAGATCCTATATTTGTATCTTTTTATATGCATATGAAATTGACAAAAAAACTTTTTGTTTTAATTACATGTCCTTCAGGCGGGAATACATTGGGCAAACTACGTATACGTTCACTATATACTTTGAATTTTATAATTGTTAGCACACATTAAATCGATTTTAAAACATAAGGCAAATAAGTTTTACAAAAAAAAAAACGCAAAAAATGTAATAAATTTTTTCAGAAAGGCAACACGATGGTAAATTTTAAGTTGAAATCATAGTCTTAACCATCTGTATATAATCTTGAACCAAACACTTTAAAAACTTTTTAAAATTCGTGACCGCGAATGACAAAGAAAAGGTACTCCGCAAAGAAAAGGTAACATGGATGGGTACCGCGTAAATTTAAATCTGTGAACCACAAATCCGCGAACGGTACAGCATAATTAACTTTTCGTCTGTAGAATTGTTTCAAATTCGTGACCGCGAATAACAAAGAAAACGCGCAAAGAAAAGGTGATTTGGATATCTACAGCGTAAATTTAAATGCGTGAACCACAAATCCGCAAGCGGGAAGGTTTTACTGGTTATTTAATAAAAAATGTATTTTTTATTGTATTCATAGTAATCGCTTCATCGTTTCATTTACTCACTTTGTCACTCAGTTTCTTAAAACAAACTTATGTATATACTACAACCGTTCAATATTAATGCAATCATAAATGATTTCAATCCTTCCATATAAGAAACACGTTATATTAAATAAGTATCATTCTGTCACAACCCTTCAACGATTAATGTTAGCAATCAATTACGATATGTACACTTTAATTATCAGGGCGCGCTATCGCGCGCCGCCCTGTATAGCGAGGACAATGTTACCAATCAATTACGATATGTACACTTTAATTATCACGGCGCGCTATCGCGCGCCGCCCTGTATAGCGTGAACATATNCGCGCCGCCCTGTATAGCGAGGACAATGTTACCAATCAATTACGATATGTACACTTTAATTATCACGGCGCGCTATCGCGCGCCGCCCTGTATAGCGAGGACATATGACGTAACGCACGACCACCAAAGTGGCGTTTTAAAACGGCCGCGATTTCTAGAACTCCTCTGCTTAGAACCCGGGCCGGTTCTAAGACGGCCTCCTCCTCCTCCTCATCTTAGAACCGGCCAATCGACACTACTTAAATAAACAACTACAATTCTAGAATTAGGGAAATTCGCTCTGAAGGAATTCTAAATATGCCTCACCAGTTAATGTTCCTTTATAATATGTACTTTGGTCGAATAATGTAGGTACGCATCGATAATGCCGCAATATACGTTAATTCCCCAAATTCTTTGAAAATTAGTCTCTGATCCAATGAGAATTATCTACAATGGTAATTGTGTCGATTGACAGTTCCATTATTATAAAAACGGCTTTCATATGACCATAATATTGAGTTAATAATGTTATCTTCACGAGTAGTCGTTAGCCATGCAAGAAACGCCAGTCTTGTCATAATCTCCTGGTTCTAATCTTTGATGCACGTGGATTTTGAAAGGTCGGAATTTTCGAGATTTTAGTATTGGTTGAATAAAACAATGAGAAATAATATCTCATTCTGCTTCAATTTCTCGAATTGAAATATGTGGATTATTAAGCACACTTTCCAAAAACTAACACTGTGCTCTTCACCAGTAGCAATCTTTCATTTAAAAACAATTTGTTTTTTTGAGAATACCCCACATGTTAAATTTAAAGCCAGACGTGTAAAATACATAGCACTTGGCATACGTCTGTCAGGATACCGCTCTCCTAGGATCATATTCAATTTTTCCTGATTTGTAAAATCGTCGTTAGTCATCTTGAATATATACCAATTTTGCACGAAGTAACTTATTATTAATACAAATTTAAATAACACCTCAAGAAATCTAAACAATCAAATTTATTCAAATCATTTCAAAATCAGCTTTAGTTTTCGTAAGTTGTTTTGATTTGTACAATCCCAATTTTGGAAACATTTAAAATGCAATTTCGCTTCTGTTTTGAAATCTAAATACAAAATGTAATACTTCACAAAAATGGATTTTTTTATAATTCAAATTTTAAGAAAAATATACAGCATGTCATTTAAAATAAAAGAGTTACGGTGGTTTCCGGTAAAACCGGAAGTGAGAAACATGATAGTTCATGGTTGTAAAAAAATCTAATGAAATGCACAGTTGAGCACAAAGATTACAACTAAGAAAATAAAAAAACATAATAATTTAAATCATAGAAGGCGAAAGTGACAATCATTAGTATCATTACAATGAAACTGTCACTATAAAAGATGCCTACTATGTGAAAATGTTAAAAAAAAGTTACTGTTCTGAACCGTACATTATTTAAAAAATTATTATTTCTGACTTAACTACGCAGGATTCGAAAAATACTTAAGTAGACATTTTTTTCTTCAAAAAAGTCTAATTCATTAAAAAATAATATTATTTGCTTGATAATTCAAAGGAATAAAAAATATCGAAAAATTTCTGTTAAGAGCCATACATTATTTAAAAAATAATTATTTCTGACTAAACTACGCAGAATTCGAAAAATAAGTACAGACATTTTTTCTTCAAAAAAGTCTAATTCATTAAAAAATAATATTATTTGCTTGATAATTCAAAGGAATAAAAAAAATCGAAAGCTATCCTTATTTATAACCGATTTTGATGAAACTTATGGTAGTTAAAGACCCTGATGGTATAATTATTACCTACAATTTTCATTCCGTTATCTTAATCAGAAAGTTATTTTAAAAAATATCCAAATGATAAGACCTCTTTGAAGGGCCATATCTCCGTAACGGTGCTCCGGAGAACCAATGATTATAGAAACTTTTTTTACTATTTTTGGCTCTACTTTCACCCCCTTAAATTTTGTACCAACTTTTCCAAACACCCTGTATGTTACACATTTATTAGATACCTATGCTCCAACAATTATGTTTTTATTTATACTGTGGGGTAGTGTATCTAAAAGAAATAAAACCATTTGAACCTTTATAAACGCTTTTATTAAATACACTTAAAATTTAGATTTCATTGTTCAAAATTTTGTTCAAAGCGGAAATTTTAAAGGAAATAAGGCATCAGGTTATAAGTATGTTTTATACATGCGTTTCAATTTTGTCATGAATTTTAAATTAACGTCAATCCCGTCTAATCATACGCTTTCGCACATGTCGAAATTTTTTCTTGGATTTTAAATCTCCCCCCAATTAAAATGGAACGTTGGTCGATCACGTTAACTAAATGTTACGATTTATGCTGACTTAGGGATTTTAAAGGAATTAATTACATGTTTGCATTTATTTTGTCACATACTTGTATTGTAAATTTTATTATTTAATTTTAAATTTACCATTAATCCTCACCCTGCCGATATCTACTACGCAAACGTTTAAATTTTAATGTTACATATATATTATTTTAGCTCATCTGAAATTTTGAATTTACCGCCAATAAGACCCAACAAATTCTTTCGCTGCATACGTTTAAATTTTATTATTTAATTTTAAATTTATTGCTAAGTCTCACTATGCCAATCTCTACTGCGCAAGCTTTTAAATTTTACTTATAATATACCTTCGGTCCCTCTCGGTCAATCACTTCTGTTCATACGTGGAAATTTATATCCGTCCTTTTAATTATTTCAATTTCTCGCCGATTTGATTGCCGCGCCCTGATTAGCCATTTGAATCGCCCGCCAATTTGAATGCCGCGCTCTGATTGATCGAACAAGCGGAGGGGTGTGGCCTAAAAGTGGAGTGGCGAGGGTGGTCTGAAGTGCCTCCTTACCTACAGGCATGTATGTTACTACAGAAAAAACTTCATTTTACTGTTTTTTTAATTTTCAGTTGATTCATAAAAAATTTAAAAATATAGTTTTTTTGTCATATTTTATCGCAATATCTGAAAAGGTAAAAACACCCCATTGTTCACTTATGAAAAAAAAAAAAACAGTATTTTGATCCTTTGTTGTAAAATGTAGTATTATTTATTTCAGCAAAAAATCCATTTTACTTGTTTGAATAATCTCAATTTTCATATACCGGGCAATTCTTGTTTATAACTAACCGTAATTCAAAAACAGCTTTTTTTAATATGAAATTTAAAAATGACAATTTTAAATTTTGTAGTTTTTTTTTCAGTTGTAACATTTATTTTCTTTGATTCCATTCCATTTTCTGTCACTTATAAGTAATATTATTTGTAGGAATACTTGTCCATTTCTTCTAACATTCACAAAAGTTTCTGTAACTGTCAACACACCAGAATATAGCTCGGAATTTGCTGTTACTAATTTAGAAAGTAATTCTTTAAATTTTCACAGCAATGAGGTAAAAAAATTTATTATTGAATTTATGGCCGACTCAAATGATGTTAATAAGGAAATACAGGTGAGGATAATTTGAAATTAATATGAACGGAAGGGAAAAGGGTGAATGGTTATGTGAGACTACACTAAATTTATATGTAATAATAAAACCTGTTTTACAATAACTAATTTTTTACCCAATAAATTGATCAAGATATTGGTCAAGGTTATTAGTGCCTACATGTAATACAAAAGTTGTGATAAATTCCCTAGCTTTAATAAATTGGTCATGAAATAGGACGCAATAATCCAATCATACACTTTCACACTATACACAGGATTTGCGAAGTAAATTGAAGTTGAAAAGTTGGAAATGTAATAAATTTCTATGGTTTGTCAGAATATTTATATTGCTCAATTTTTTTTATTATAAAAATGTGTCTGCTTACCCGTATAAATAAAGATATATGTGAAATCTAAATTAAAATTAAAAGGAACTTAAGACCTTAAGAAGTTTGAGGATTTTAAGGACATATTGTTAGAGCTATACAGGGTGTTTCAGTTCGAGTTAATTGAACTTTAACCACAAATAGAACTCAGTAAATAATTCAGAATTGCCTTATAAAAGAAGGGTCTAATTCTCGCCGGTTTCACTGTACAGGGCCGTATTGGTCGGTTTTTAAAATCATATTATTTATGAAATATTTGCAATGTTTATTAGACCAGGAAATATAGAGTATGCATGCATAATTCTTGGGTCAGGCTGATTTTTTGTGAGCAGATAGTAAAAACAGTGTAGAATATTATGTACCGTATCCGCACGCTGAAAAAGGCGGCCCACATTGTTTAAAACATGCCGTTTTAGTGGAAGTTCACTTTTTCGACTGTAACATTTTTTCTGACGGTCCTACAGAGAAATGGTAAAATACTTTTTTGTTCGTCTTTAAACGATATTGAAAATGTATTTTGATAGTTTTCTTTCTTTTAAATTGTTTTTTAATTTACTTTACTTATTATTGTTCTGTTTTTCTATTTTGTTAGGTATGTGTAAAGTGTGTTTGTCAAATTTTGTTAGTGAAATTTACATTAGCAGACAGTAAAATTTTCTAGGCGCTTATTTTAAAAATATGTACGGTTCTAACATAGTAATTATGTCCAATTCAAAATTAAAAACAAAAAATGGTGGAGTCGCCGCTCGATGTGCACTGTGACATAAAATCTCAAATATTTCTTAAACTGTTAATTTTAGTTGAACCAAGAGGGAGGGTATTATCGTTATTCTTCAGGGAACTTATTTTTGATACAGGAAGATTGCGATCGTTTCACTTATAACATCAACAACAAGTTATACGCATGCGTTATCGATCACCAAAGCAGCAGGTAATAGTTTAGAAACTATAAATAAAAATAACTTTTTAATTTTCACTTTTGAGGCCCGGTAACTTGTTAACGAAGGTCCATATGAAGAACTGATATTATTTTGACCTCATCTATCTGTACTCGACTTTTTTTATAAAGTACCGGGGCACCCTGTTTATAAAGCCAAAAAATTAGACGACTGTCCAAGTTAAAAAACAAATTTCTTTCTTAGGGGACGGAGCCAAGGATAAAAAAGTTACACTCTTTCAAATTTTCAAGCTTTCGAACTATATTTTGTTTCTTCATCAGGAAAAAACTACAATAGGATACAACTTAAAATTTTCTTAAAAATTATTCAATTAAAAATTAGGTACTTACTGTTCGAGAATTACATACGAAGTTAGCAAACATAATAGGTCCACCTACCGCGTACATAGGTCATTATTCCGATCCAAATAAATAAAAACATCACAGGTAACAGTTTAAAAAAGGAATTTGTACAAATATAAAAATTCTTAACTACGGAAGACTTTTTGTTTGATTTCGGCTCTAATCTAATCTCTAACTAGGTGGATTTCACAGGGTCTAACGACACTAAGAGTGTACGATAAATTCAATAAACATAGAAATAAGACAAAACGTCTGAATCTGGTTCGGGCTGAGGCAGTACAGTATTGGGGGTCATGAAGGCTTGCAAAAATGTAATAAAATTACCAGGGTCGTATTTAAAAAAATTAAGTTAGTGATGGTCCTAAAGAGACGAAACGTTACATATAAAAATTGATTATGCTATTCGATCGAGGGCAAAAAGTTGCTATGAGAAAGTGTTTTCTTTTTTCAATATCACCTCAAAACAAGGCTGAAATGAAACAAAAACGGATTACCAAAATTGCGGTTTTTTTTTCAAATATTTCGAAAACTAATCATGTTGGCCTTGATTTTTTAGAGGCATATTGGTCTCCTGATTATGCAATTTTGCCCCCATTTAAGCTACTTCGTATCTCTTACCGTTTCCGAGAGCCCTGTAGTGAGGAGCGAATTTGTAATGGGGCAAATTCTACAATTTTTTTTATACGCAATTTTTTCTACTTTCTGAACAGAAATTATGAAAATTTATCATATTTTACATAAAAAAGTTACTCTTAGATTTTAATAGCATGAGCCGTTTTCTAGTAAAACCCATTTCAATGCTCAAAATTTCCTGCTGAAAATAAATGTATCAATATGTGCCATGAGAAAATTACTATTTTTCTGTAACGGGAAAAAAGTTTGACATTTTATCTCTGTTGACAGGTAACAAAATGTCACTTTTTATGAAATTGCTGTTTTCCCCGGGAAAAAAGTGAGTACTTTTTTCCCGGATATATACAATATACATAAGTTACATTTCCTTTACACCAAAAGTACAATTATTAAATGTACATTGCATAAATGACATGTTTCTTAAACTATTCGGTATAACAGTCGAACTTTCTTGTGTATTTTTTTTTGACATGGACACAACAGCCGTTGATGTACCTGGTCGAAAATCGGATGTTATTTCAGCACTGCCACACGTTCTAAACACTTTATTAGTAGTCCAATGAAATGTTACATATTTTTGGGCTTAGCGTGCAAAAATCAGAGCGCGCAATTTTATTTTTTAGATGTCAAGAGGGGATTAGTGTAAAGTTAAATCCATGTTTGTGGGGTCGCAACCCTTGTGCATCGACCGCCATCTTGTAAAAAGGGCTGCTATTGGTTTTTATATTACTACTTACTATATCGGGCAAACTATTCGCCGCACAGAAAATTTGTAAATGCATTTTTTATTGCAAATTAAATTCTCTACAAATCTGGTTCCGTAACTTTTAGTCGTAGAACCAAAAATAACAAAGTTATTAAGGAAAGTAGATAAAAATTTGGGAACAAATTTTCTTTTGGTCGTTATAACTTTTTTCTGGTCATTTTACAAAAAAATTACATCAGCATTTTGATAGAGGGGTTTTCAATGAATAATTTTCATTACAAACTTTTTTCAAATTTGATTTGTTTATTAGGGTTTTACAGCGATGCGAATCTTACACTATTCTCCAGTACTAGTAAGTATACATTAATATGAATGATTAGGCATAGTTTTCTCTCATCGTTCCATTATTTTTAAAAGAAACAATTTAATGATTGATATTGCAATGTTGTTAATTAGTTATTGACTCTTTTTCCCACCTCCTACGAGGTAGAGTTTGGTGGCGCGTTTTTTTACGTCGTATCCCTAGGCAGAATCCACGGACATTTTCTAGCTGACATAATAATTAGTGTAATAAAAAATATCGAAATATATTTCCCAATCTACTGTGTTCTCAGTCTCTTTGATGGGCCAGGCTGCGACTCAGGATCTGGTTGAGTTTCCGATATTGAATTGTTGAGGAAGGATGGAGAATGAAGTGACGTCATTATTGGCAGTTCATCTTCAAAATCCTTCTCCTCGATCAATTTTGGTATCTCCATTATGTTGCTGCATGTCTCCCCAGAACAATTCAGGCACACTGTAGAACATTTGAGGCCTGCCTTCCGACATCCACACATTGCTCCACAGTTTCCTTTGCATCGGCAGAATATCAATTTTAGAAGCTCAGGGGGTGCTAGAGGTTTTGAACTTTGAACAGGCATCAATATTTGTCCATACTTTTTCCAGACCCAGTCTTGAGGGTCGTTGTAATTCCCGAGCCACGACTGGACCTGATGATAGACTTGAAGGCTGTGCAAGCGGGCTGTGTCTTGTGTTGGAGGAAATGAAGACAAATTAAATGTATTCTTTGTCATTGACTTGGCGAATTGTTTATATCTAAGACTGTCAAGAGAATCATCATCTTTATTGCCACCATATAAAGAGATGAAAAAACGTTCGCCAACGGCAGTGAGCAAAGTAGGGTCGACTCTCTCATTAAAGAATAACTCCGTTCCACTAGCTAACTCAGGATGTGTCTCAAGGGTTGTGAGAAATTTCATTTTACCGATGTTGTAAGCTACTGAAGTCATGTCGCATCCTAAGAAGGCATGCAGAAATAACAGATTATCCACAATGACGTCTCCGTACATAAAACTTGACGGACAATATAATTGCTCGGCTGTACGTCCTTTTGATGGTTTAAAAAAAAAATACATTTGAATGTGTTCTTCCAAATACCATGAGCAAGACAAGAATGTCGATATCTTCGGCGACAATAGTAACTGAGTCGAACGATTGGGATGCAGCAAGAGCGGAGCGAACGATGAGCGTATCTGCATCTGATTCTGCTTGATCGACAATGAAACCCACCTCTTGTCCACAAAATTCAAAATAGTATCCACAAAACTCAAAATACTTTTCACAATTACACAACTGGAAGAAAACTTTGAAGGACGCCTCCTATACCTAATCATTCATATTAATGTATACTTAATATATATGGAGAATAGTGTAAGTACGCTGTATCGCTGTAAAACCCTAATAAATAAATAAAATTTGAAAAAAGTTTGCAATGGAAATTATTCAATTATTCCTTAAAAACCCCTCTATCAAAATGCTCTGATGTATTTTTTTTTGTAAAATGACCAGAAAAAAAGTTATAACGACCAAAAGAAAATTCGTTCTCAAATTTGTATCTATTTTCGTTAATAACTTTATTAATTTTGGTTCTACGACTAAAAGTTATGGAACTAAATTTGGAAAGAATTTAATTTGCAACAAAAAATGTATTTACAAATTTTTTGTGCAACGAATAGTTTGCCCGATATAGTAAGTAGTAGTATAAAAACCATTCGCAGCCCTTTTTACAAGATGGCGGCCGATGCACAAGGGTTGCGGCCCCACAAACATGGATTTAACTTTACACTAACCCCTTCTTGACATCAAAAAAATAAAATTGCTTGCTCTGACATTTGCAACCCCAAATGTAACTTTTCAATGGACTATAGCTATTTCTGTCCTGTGTGCTACCGAATCATCAATATATCCTTCAGCGACCGTTGACAACTTCCAACCGCCATGTTTCTTTAGTGTCATCAAGTCTCCCCCAGATTCAACTAAAAATGTAGCAGACGATCTCCGAAATGAATGACCTGTATATGAGTTAGAATTGTCAAGTTGAAGAAAATTAGCTACTGTTTCAGATACCTTATAAAACTGATTTTTACCCACAACTTGATTGATACATTTCCCATTGCGATATGCATAAAACAGGCGACAATCTTTTGCTGCTGCTGGACGAATATTCTTCAGTAACTACAAATCTCCTGTTTACATCATTGTTTGTTTGCTTAAGTTTCACAATTAATAGCGTTCCCGAATCTTCAATATCATCTAATCTTACCTGGCTGATTTCACAAATTCGTCAAGCTCCTGCAATCCCAAATACAACAACAACCTTGGCCATTAAATAAACTTCATCAGGAGCATTATTTAAAAAATCATTAATTTGTATAATCGTAAAAATCGCAGATTTCTTGGGCGTATAACCTTTCCCATTTTGTTTCAGAAATGTAATTAGTTTGAAATATTTTGAAATGTCTATATTATTATTGGATTTTAACATACTTTTAATCATTGAATAATTTGACCACACTGTTGATGACTTTTGTTGTTGTGCCAGTTCCACAAAAAAAGCCAATAACACCGTCTCCGAAAAAGAACTGCATATCTTTTTCATCTTCCATTCCATAAATCTTGAATACGCGGTTTCGTAAATTTTTCGCGATTTAGCTGGCAATAATTTTTGTGACGCTACTTTCGCTGCTTCTACTAACTCCGGTGGAGTCAGAGAAAACTCGGAATGCATCACCAAACACAAAAAAAAAAGTTGTCTGAAATGTACATGCGACATATGATTTCCTAGGTATTTTCGCCCGCTGAACACGAATCCGGAGTCAGAATTGCTCCATCACCCTTCAATTTTCAGCAAAACCCTGAAAAATTAAAATTTTCCTTTTTCTGAAGATTCTTCAGTGTTTTGCTGAAAATTGAAGGGTGATGGAGCAATTCTGACTCCGCATTCGTGTTCAGCGGGCGAAAATACATCGGAAATCATATGTCGCATATATAGTTCAGACAACTTTTTTTGTGTGTGGTGGTGTAATAGTACAAAAGGAAAATTAAATAAAAATAGTAATTTTTTCATGACATAATTTGATATATTTATTTTGCACATACGTTTTGACAAAAAATAGACTCTAACCATTTCAGCTTTCTTGATTCGCTTTCAGGCTTTTTCATAATATACCAAAAACATGAAAATTAAAATAGAAAAATACACTGTACCGTAACTAAACATTGAAATAATTTTCTAAGGTTATACAGTAAGACCACACCCTCTCGTAAACCGATAATGTCGAAAACTAAAATTCAAATGTAACAAAATAAAAGAGTGATGACGTATCGGCCATTCCCGTTTCGTCGAAGGTTCGTTCGTTCGTTTACCATCCTACCATATCATACCAGGTTGTTAATAATAAAAAAATTCCAAATTTTTACTGACGATAAATGGAACTATTGTCTTTAATACTGTGAAGGTCATTTGTCTCAAAAGCTCTTGTTTTTTGTATTTTTAAGCAAAACAGAACGGAGGGCTATCTCCGTAAATGTTGCATTCTTTAAAAAAAAAGAAAAAAAAGTGATAGGTAGTGAATAACTGTAAACAACAATCTGATAGAATTTGTTAAAATAATACAGTTGTTATAAATGCGATACTCTTAAAAACAGTATCGGAATGGTCAATGACATCCACGATCCGATGCAGGGTATACAGTATAGCCTTTATAACTGTATTATTTTAACACATTTTTTCAGATTATTGTTTACAATTATTTACTACTTGAGTCAGTTTTTTCTTTTCTTAAAAAATGCAATATTTACGGAGATAGCACTCCCTTCTGTTTTACTTAAAAATAAAAAAAGAAGAGCTTTTGAGACAAATGACCTTCACAGTACTAAAGACAATAGTTTGACTTATCGTCAGTAAAAATTTGGATTTTTTTTATCAATTAACAAAAAAATTACGACGAGTTAAAGTGAGAGGTATCAATTTTGTAGGCAGAAAATCATGATTTTTTAACATTTTCATGAATAACTAAAAAATGGGATAACGAAACTAACTGAAATTTTAGCACACAATAGAGTAAGGTCAAAATTTCAAATTTTTTTACCTATGCGTTTTCTAAACATCTGTTTCCAAACTTCTATTCTATTCATTTATTTCGATCGTAGGTCAATGTCAAAGATTCACAAATTAACCACTGCATAAAAAAATATAACAATTGTTGGTAAAAACCTGAAACGATTTAAAAAATATATTTCATATCAGATTAGTATTGTTATATTTTATTATATTCGTTTTTTTAAACTGCAAAAATGATTTTAAATCATAAATTCAGCTGTCATAATGGCCGCGCACCAAAGGCGTGCGTATCATCAACATACAATAAAGTGAATAATGATTTATGTCGTGTATCATTGGGAAACACGTAAATTGTTATACGCATCGTTGCCATCGGTTGCACAATCTGGATATTCATCGCATAATCAGGTATGTTTCTACCCTTGTTTCAGCGAAACTTATTCGCGGCGGTGATGAAATATCTTAATCTGAAGAGAACGACCGTTCGACTTCTACTGATGTAATATTTGCACAATTAATAATCTACTTCCAAGCTGGTTCGACATGGTAATTTCCACTCAGGATTGTATTTATTCCAGAAGGAATGAAATGTTTTATTATTTACTATATCAAATATGCAATCAGTTGAAGATTAAATCAAACATAAATTGAGTCTCCGGGCTTTCGCCAGTTTTTTAATACCTGTGTTGTGCACTATTTAATACTTATTACTTTATGTTTAATAATATTTATTTTAAACTTTTTTATACATATACAAGTGTGTATATACTGAATTACATTATTGTTTATATATTTTTTTAGTAAACGAAATTATTGTTTGTTATTTAACTTTCCCTATAACCACACACTTTTGAAATAACACATGTTGAGTGCCGCTTTGTTGGACAAATTTACTATACTCCGCGGTCGAAATTATAGAGAGTGACTCATCGCTAGCTTTTGGACTAGTAAGGGGGATGAAGCGTGCCGGGGACGAAAATCCATTGGCGTGTCTGTGTAAAAGGCAACAAAATATAGAAAATATTGAAAAAAGATAATAAAACATAACATCTAATATATTTTTACGGTTTGCTATAACCGGCACTTTGATCCATTTTAATTATTACAGCATTTTAAAACGTCCCAGTTGTATTTTTTTAATTTATAAATTTATTATAGCCATGGAATTAGACCCCTCGTCTACGCCTATGCTATGACGTTTCTCAGGACGGATAAATCAAGTCCGTTTACACCCCACTAAAAAAGCATTTCCCTATTCCCTAACAAGTGCAAAAGACAGAGATAGAATATAGATCGACGTTCAATATAACTCAGTCTATAGACCATTATAGATTCTATCGATGTGTGTAGCGAGCGGCACAAAGATAAATAATATTGAACCGTATAAAAATCATTTTATATTTTATACGCATTATGGTAATAGTGTTTTCATATTATGTCTGAGTCACTCTCTATAATTTCGACCGCGGAGTATAGGTACTGATACAGCTGTGATGCTGCCCTTAGTACATAACTTATTACTCCTTGCTTTTTTTAAATAATTTAAAAAAAAAATAAAAAATCAAACATTTAAACGAAGGGAGCAGCTTAAATAGATATTTGTAGAACTCATTATGTTCCTTTACTTTTATAAAATTCTTTTCTATTCCAATATACAGACTGTTTACTATAAGAGGGCCACTCCTATGAATCTCGCTTAATATACGACGCGCGTCAAAAATCTATATGTTTTTGGTTTGAGGTCTTTATACTCGTAAAAACAAATTTGAGATCCATGGCCAACTTTGTGAGTAATCATAAAGAAACCGGAAAAGTACCGAAAGTTTAGGGTCGTCCAACTTTTTTATTTTAAGAGACAGAAAACTTGTTTTAATAAAATATCATGGCAAAATTGATATCTTTCACCTAGTGTAAACAGATTTTTAAAACATCCTTTGTAATTTGCTGCGCCCTCAACGCGAGCAAAAAAAATTGCCATCGAAGCAGGCTGTGGCTACAAAAAATTGCTTGTCCTCCCCTCTTCTCCTCTTTCATGCGATACACTACATGTTGCCTGTATCTTTTATATCTATTACATTTTTTATCATTTTGGTATAACAAATGTAAACATTTTCGTTTTAACGTAGAAATTGTTGTAGACACATGTCAACTACAAAAAAATTAATAAATATAATGTACTTGTTTTAAGCAAAATACACACATTATTATAATATTGGTTTTTTACTTTAGAGAAAACTGACAAAGTAGTTTACGCTAAATATAGCACTATGAAAACAAAAGTGTTATCCCAGTTATGTCATTATTTAACAAATTGTTTATTGTTAGTTTATATATAACTGTTAGTTTGGAAATTGTTACAGTTAACTGTGATTGGAAAAATGAAAATTTTGAATAATAATAATAATAATATTTTCACATATTGAGAAGTAATATGTTTGTATTGTACTATCAATGCAATTTCAATTCTATTCAAGCACTTGTGAAAATGTAGAAAATCCTCGCTAATAAAATCAGCTGTTATTAATAAAATAGATAATGTTAACATAATTTTAAATTATGTAAATAGGATAAATTAGCAAAACAGTGAGAGATTGAAGTGAACTACAATTTAGAAAAGGATAGTGCAAGAATATTACGAAAAAATGGTTTCAAATGTTATAATAAGGTGAAAAAAGTGCACCTCTTGAGCTTGAGGGAGGAAGATAAACCGAGGAGATTAGGATTCTGTAGGTGGTGACAAGAAAGAAAGAGGAAACATTTTTTTATATGCAGAAGAATTCTCGGTCAGATGTGCCTCATTTTTGTAACAATGGATTTTTAATAAGAACTTTTACTTCAAATGGACTAAAGGCAATTTACATTGGCACGGAGAAACTGCATTTCAACAGAGGTTTTCAGTAAACGTTTGGGTTAGAATTCTTGATACCAAAATCATAGGACCTTACTTCTATGATGATAAACTGAACTCATAAAATTCTTTGTAGTTGGCCTGTTTAAAACAATTTCTATACATTAATCTACATCTTTGATACCAAAATTATAAAAATGTAATAGATATAAAAGATAAGGACAAGGAAAAGAAAATAATTTTTTCTATCCGCAGCCTGCTTCGATGACAATTTTTTTCTGTCCGTGTAGAGGGCGCAGCAAACTACATACGATACTTGATTTGTTTACATCAGGTGAAAGATATCAATTTCGCCATGAAATTTTATTAAAATAAGTTTCCTCTATCTAAATCTAAATAAAAAAGTTAGACGACCCTAAACTTTCGATACTTTTCCGGTTTTTTTATGGTTTCTTATAAAGTTGGCCATGAATCTCAAATTTATTTTTACAAGCATCAACGCCTCAAAAAATGCAACAAAAAACATAATTATAAAGATTTTTGACGTGCATCATGTATTAAGCTAGATACATAGGAATGGCCCAACTGGCGTTGCTATGGTAACAACAAAAAAAAAAGTTCAAACAAAACTTGTGAAGGGCTTAACAGTGTATTTAAAAAGTGTATTTTCAACTTAGGTTATATAGGCGAAATTTCGAAAAACCGACAATTCTCTGTAACACTATAGCAGTTGCGCCCCCTAGCGGTGAAGTTACAAACTTGAAAATATTTTAAATCAATTTCTTTTGACCGTATTTGTTAATAGATTTTTTACGCTATAATCGTAGCACGTCTAGTTTCCTATATACAGCCGCTCGATACCGTTAATGGGTCACCCTATATATATATATATATATATATATATGTATATATATTAGTCAGTATAGTATAAATGTTTTGCTGTTTTACGATTACGAAGATATTGGCGACTAAACCGACAGCTAGGCCAGGCAGCTCGCGTGGCTGACTGACGGCGCCAATGACTAGCGGACCGATTGTGGCAGCTCTAATCATAAATCAGTTTTATTTACAATTACTAACGAATTTACGTAAAATTGATAAAAAATAATTACATATTAGTATTCAGGGGAACACGTACTATTACCCCAAAAAAACTGACCCTCACTTGAAGTTACACCCTATATAAACATATGTCCTAAATTCTTTTGTTTTCAAAATACAAAGTATTAAGGGGGCGATTTAGTATGTATATTTTTACCTTCAGCTTCAGATGAGGACACAAATCATCGAAGAAACTAACATAATTGAATATTATTATATATCAATGTATTCGCAATGGTTCCCGCTAGTGAGTGAGATAAATTTCAATGCTCATGAGAACAGAAGGATAATTTAAATAAATGCCAAAGTACCTCAATTTTAACCATACTGTTAGTCTGTCAATATATTCAATATAATGCATTTACGACGGAACTAGGTCAGGCACAATAACCAAACTACTTCACTCACTAGAACGGACACCTAGGATCATTTGTATCTAATTTTCAGATTAATATTTAAGTATTAATAATTCTATAATTTGTGTTCTCAAGTAAAATGACAACATTTTACACACAACTCCATTTTTATTTTGTATCTAAACCAGAATTGTAGCGATTCTAAGATATTCTGAGTATAATTAGTTTGTATACTCTGTCACAGGTGTCGCTACCCTTGAAAATGAAAGTGAAAACACAGAGTTGGTTTATTATAAAATGCGTTCTAAAATAAAGCATAATGGGCTAATATTATCTTTGATATATAAATATGGGTAATTTTTTAAAAGTACCTAAGTAATAAGATTTTGTAAAGCTTAAAGTAGTACGAAAATATAACGCATAAAAAACCAATAATATGTACTAATTTTTCTTTATTAAGAATAAAGATTAAATTTTACGTGCAGGGTGTCCCACATAAAATCGTTATTTATGTTCCACTTCCTTGGTAGCTTCAAAATAAATTTACAGCTTAAAAATTAGCCTGGCTCAGGTAGATTTCTTCTTCAATCTACAAATCTACAAATCTTCAAGCTACTTACCGATAAGAAGGAAACCACTGGATATTTAATGAAAAAAGTTACGACCAAAAAAATTATACATTCTTGAATATAAATATAACTAACACGATTTTAATTTCATATTGTCTTGACAATCAACTTTTGCTTATTTTTAGTCACTTACTATCGAAATAAATGAAATAGACCTCTGAGTTTGGAAACCGATATTAAGAAAACGTAGGGGCAAAAAATTTGAAATTTGGACCATATATAGCCTCACTATTACTCTATTGTGTGCTAAAATTTCAGTTGGTTTCGTTATCCCATTTGTTAGTTATTAATGAAAATGTTGAAAAAATCACGGTTTTCTGCATATAAAATTATTGGTACCTCTCACTTTAACTCGTCGTAATTTTTTTGTTAACTGATAAAAAAAATCCAATTTTTACTAACGATAAGTCGAACTATTGTCTTTAATACTGTAAAGGTCATTTGTCTCAAAAGGTCTTCTTTTTTATTTTTAAGTAAAACAGAAGGGAGTGCTATCTCCGTAAATATGGCGTTCTTTAAAAAAAGAAAAAACTGACATAGGTAGCAAATAACTGTAAATAACAATTTGAAAAAATATGTTAAAATAATACAGTTATAAATTTGATATTCTTAAAAACAGTATCGGAATGGTCAATTACGTTCACGGTCCGATGCAGAGTATACAGTATAGCCTTTATAACTGTATTATTTTAACAAATTTTTTCAGATTGTTGTTTACGGAGATAGCATACCCCCTTCTGTTTTGCTTAAAAATAAAAAAAGAGCTTTCGAGACAAATGACCTTCACAGTACTAAAGACGATAGTGCGACTTATAGTCAGTAAAAATTTGAATTTTTTTTTAAATTTTTTTTCCCGTTATTTTATCATCTTCTAGGTTGAAAAAAATCTCGATTCTGAAAATTTCAAATCGACATTTTAATTCCTAAATGTCACTCATAATTATTTTAATTTTCAAAGTAGTGTAGGTAGGTACCTATGTTTTCAAGCGACTTCTAAAAAATAAATATCAACGAACACAATTTTTTTCATTGAATTTGATCAACAAAATAATAGAAATTAATCACGAGACACTTAATAAATGTCTCGAGGCAAAATTTACTACCGCACTGTGAGTATCAAATATTTATAATTTTTTATTTTTGAAAATTAAAATAATTATGAGTGACCTTTAGAAATTAAAATATCGATTTCAAATTTTCAGAATCGAGATTTTTTTCAACGTAGAAAATGATAAAATAACGGGAAAAAAATTAAACAAAAAAAAATTCAATTTTTGACGATTTTGGAAATTTTTAAAAATCTTGAGCGACCTTTAAAAAAATTTCTTTGAGCTGATTTTTTGAGGGGGCTCTTAAAACATGATAAACTAACATATTTTCACAAGAGACACAAAAAAAATCGGTTTTTTTTGGACCGCCCTACTATACATATTATTCTCCAAACGTAATTAGTAGCAAGTTTCTATATATTTTAGTAATTAGGCAGTGTTTTTTAAATTAATACGACTCACCAAAGTAAAAAAATAATTCAAGTTAAGTATATAATTTTTACTGAAAATAGCAGGTAGTTTACGTATTGGATTGTTAACGTGAAAATATAAACATTAGACTGTTGACTATTCCCGTTATACGTTATTTAAGCTTTTGAAGAAAAAACTACATGGAATTTTAAAAATTATATCTGCTTTTATAATAAAGGAATGGTAATTCTAAGATTGTTTAAGCTTATTAACTAAAAATTATTGCCTACTTAATAAAAAAATTATTATTGTCCTCGATAATCTATTAATGATTAATAAAATCTTTACTCTCTTTCCTTATATATGTATTTCATCTATTATTTTTTATAATAACGTTCAAGTAAATATGTGAATAAATAATGTAACTATTTATTTATAAGTACTTCCAAAATTCATGAAGAAATTTAAGAAATCATAACATATGTGAAGAACTTTATGAATAAATTTGTGAAGTGAATACGTGAAGAAATTTACAATGTAAAACACCTATATCTAAGTAAAGGTAAAAAAACCACTGCCATATGTACATTTATGTCAACTAATAGTGGAAATACTGGGAGGCACTGCCACTAAGAACCTTAGAATTTTGACACCACTAAGGATTTTCAAAAGTATATATATATCTTATTTGACAAGCATTCCAATTTCCATTTACATTCATCCTGAAACAACCTGTGTATAGCTACTCTATTTGAAAAAAAAGTTTACTCTTTATGATACAGGGTACTATCAAATTTATTTAAAAAATATTTTGAAAATAAATAAATAAATAAAATATAACATTCCATTGTTTATATTTTTAAAAATGTTTATTAAATATATTATTTAAAATGGTCAGATTTACAAGAAAAACTTAAGAGAATATTTTTATTATAGATCGAACTTTATATTTTTGTTTTAAAGGCATCCATTACCTTCCTTTTCTACAAGTCTAATAAAACTAAAGAAAATAAATACATTTAAAACATAAACAGCTAGGCACCAATTTTTATTACTTTTATTAGTAGTTGGTTTCTAAAGCTTGATAAAAATACAAGCCATCCTGTAAATTTCTGGAAATGTTTATTGTAGAATAATTGTATTCAAATGAAATTAAAAATAAATTAGAAAGTTCTTTGTTTACCATTGCTATTAAACTATTAGGTACTTTATGTACCTGGCCTTGTGGAATTGTGATCACGTCTTTTCAATTTATCGGGTTAAAAACTGCTAAATGCAAAACAGGTGTAACAGGATTACAATTATTTAATTATAACTCTATTTGTATCTAATTTATAAGTGCTTTGTTTAAAAAAGGTATTGAGGTTAAAACTATTAATATTCCTCTGAAACTAATAGCCACTTGTTTTCATTTGTAATAAAATATACAGGATGTTTGGTAAGTTGATGCATTTCTTGCAGGATGTTATAGTACAAGTGATTTGTGATATATTTCCTTAATATACCATATTCCGAAAACGCTTAGTTTTCAATCTACAGTGTTAAAGTTTTAATAAAAAAATGCAAATTTTGAGATGAATTTTTCTCAACAAAATGTCTGAATCTGATTTGGACTGAGACAGCAAGTATTGGCGGTCGTGAAGGCTTGAAAAAAATGTAATAAAATTTCCAGGGCCGTATTTAAAAAAAATAAGATGGTCCTGGAAAGACGAAAGGTTACATATAAAAATAGATTAGGTATGCCATTCGACAGAGGACAAAAAGTTGCCATGAGAAATTCACCAGAAATTTTTCAATATCACCTCGAACAAGGCTGAAGTAAAACAAAAACGGATTTCCAAAATTTCGTCTTTTTTTCAAATATTTAGAAAACTAATCATGTTAGCCTTGATTTTTTAGAGGCATAATGTTGGTCCCCAGATTACGCAACTTTGACCCCAATTAAGCTAGTTCGTATCTCCCGTCTCCTACCATTATCCCTGTAGTGAGAAGCAAATTTGTAACAGCCTGTATACCTTGAGCGAGGAAATAAACATTTCCGAACGCTTTTCAAGAAATTTCACCGAAAGACCAAAAGGTGTGTGCGGGATTCTTAACCACTGCATGCTTTACAACAAACACATAGTGTTCTTATTATATTTACCCTTAGCACTATTGACTGCATTCCCAAATACATCACTGTTTTTCTGTATATGTGTATATTTATATTTTAGATAGGTTCCATTAATGTACTACTAGGAAATCCATCAGAATGTTGCTTAGATTTAAAATATGCTTCTATAGTTGATACAAATGGCAACTATCCTGAATTATTGCATTTTAAATATACTAGTAATGAATTAGACTCTGGCAATATTCGACCACTTTCAACAGCAACTATTGTTCCAAGAAATTCGAAACTGAATGTCAGTTTCATTCACTATCAACCTGCTCTTCTAGAAGAATGGTATGAAGTCAAAGTAAATATTTCCAATGATGAACACTTTAGCATAAAAAATATGAAGATTGAGGTTGATTTAGAAGAGGATGCAACAAATGGCAAGTTATGCATATTATATTACAATTACCATAAAATTCTATATATTCAATACCTATTTGAAGAGTCCTAACAGTCAGTGTTAGTTTACCTAATACGTTAATTCACATTATATCAAAGAGATCTGTCTTACCAAACATATTTTTTTTTCTATTATAGTTTTATGTAGTATTTGTAATCCAAAATGAAATCTAAAAATGATATGTCTACATCTTAAATAAAGCAATCTTTCAGAGAAACATCCTATATTCCGACGTTCACCTTTGACTAAGTTTCATCACATAAAATTCATCAAGCACCATCCATTCTCGTTACAAATATTGATAGATAGTTTATATGTATATAAATTAAACTTAAAGAAAAAGATGACATTTTTAAAACGACTGTGCCAAAGGTTTTATGTATATTATAATTGTAATGAGAAGGGAAGCTGCCTGATGAAACAATCGCAAGTAAAACTAAATTGAGTTTTTTAGGCAACATCACAAAATCTAATTAAATCTGAAGAGCATATTGGTGACCTTTGTTAGTTCACTATTCATGACAATGATTTTTTATAGGCAAATGAAAAAAATGAACAACTGAAGCTTCTATTAAGGGAATAAAAAACAAATAATTTCCAATCAAACAAGAAATTGAAATTGAAAATAATTTCTATTACAGTTTTAACCAGACCAATTTAATATGACAAAAGTTCCGAAATACCTATGACAAAATTAATTTATATATTCAGAAAAAGCAAAACATTTCAAGAGTATTTGAGGTTATTTCATTGTCCTTACAACTTATTTAACAAAAATATTAATCGCACCAAATCAATAGGTATTTCAATATGCCCATTTGTAACTTGATATATGCAAGCATAAATGAACTGTTATGCAACAATAGTGCCAATTTTTTTGTTCAAAGTCTGACAGTATTCAAAATTATTAAGAAATTTTAAAATAAAATTCAAACATTGAACGTCCTGTATCTTTAAACCAGCATAATGCATATTTGGCACTGATTTTGGCTACCAGCATCTTCTACTTTAGGATTTCCCAACCTTTCGCAAATACCTTGTATAGGTAATGTACAATATAACGTAAAGTATGATCGACTTTCGGGCCTTGGAGATAAGTTTTATATGAATTGCCTGGTATATACAGAGTGATTCATAAAACAATGGGAAAATCGAAAGCTGAAGATACTACACGTAAAATGGTGACCATTGGCGTAAACATGCCTTATTCTAAAGTTGATAGTTTCGGAAATACAGGGTGTTGAAAGTTAAAATTTTAAATCGTTTTTTGCGATTATTTTGAAAATATGTAGGTTAGGAACTTGAAAATTTGTGAAACTATATTTTTTAAGCGAAGAATAAGATGCGTGTTGTAAATTCAGCGTTGCTCATAGAGGGCGCCACTTACGACCAATTTTACAGAAAATTTAGTTAATAACTTTTTACCCTGTATGTCTAACATGAAATTTGGTTCAAAACCTGAAAGAGCAATAATTTTTCCATTAATTATGTACTCTTGTTTCATTTCGGTATCTCGATGCGTTTTCGAGAAAAATAGATTTAACGAACACTATGTTTTGATAATACGAGAAAGTAATAGCGAAACAAACTAAGTGTTTCTTCATGTTATTACAACAATTAACAATAAAACAAATGAAATACCTACGTAATAATGATTTAAAGTAATTGTTCGAAAAATCCACTGTTGACACTGATACACTTTACACAACGTTTTCTGAGAGATCTTCGAGTATGAAACAACATATTGGGATTGCGTCTGACTTCGTTGGCAGCGATTTGTATTCTTTGCCACAAGTCTTTATACGAACCAATAGAATCTTTGTAAACTATATCTTTCATTCGAGGCCAAATAGAAAAATCAAGAGGATGAAGTCTGGTCTTCTGGGTGGCTAAGCAAATATGCTTCCATGGCCTGAAGTTCTACTTTATTTAAGAAGAGACATGTGGTTCATGCACGACGGAACTCCACCGTATTTTTCTCGGCCAGTGCGTGCATATTTAGATGCAATTTTTCCAAATCGCTGGATTGGCCAGGTAAGCATTTTTGCTTATTCACCCAGAAATCCGGACTTCAATCCTCGTGATTTTTCTTTTTGGTCTTGAATGAAAGATATAGTTTACAAAGAATCTATTGGTTCGTGTGAAGAGTTGTGCCAAAGAATACGAATCGCTGCCAGCGAAGTCAGACGCAATCCAAATATGTTGTTTCAAACCTGAAGGTATCTGAGAAAACGTTGTGTAAAGTGTATCAGTATCAACGGTGGATTCTTCGAACAATTATTACTTTAAATCATTGTTACGTATTTCATTTGTTTTATCATTAATTGTTGTAATAACATGAAGAAACACTTAGTTTGTTTCGCTTTTAATTTCTCGTATCATCAAAACATAAAACATAGTGTTCGTTAAATCGATTTTTCTCGAAAACGGATCGAGATACCGAAATGAAACAAGAGTACATAATTAATGGAAAAATTATTGCTCTTTCAGGTTTTGAATCAAGTTTCATCAGGCCCGGTCTGGCCAGGTCGGGCAGTCGGCAAAACCCGACTTATTTTGAAAGATAGGCCCCAAACGACGAGTGAGGCGCCAAAACTATAAGAAAATTATTTGTAAATTCTTGAGATATAGCCACCGTAAATTGCAAAGAAAAAAGAAGAACGTAAAAATGAAAATTTAATCGTTTGTAGAAATGAGATTTTCCCAGGTCAAAAAAATAACACAAATTTTAATATTTTGCCCCATATCCCTATAAACAGTGTAGGTAAAGAAAGAGAGAAATAAATATATATTCCAAATCGTAAGCTCTTTAAACTAATAACTGCTTTATCTATAAACCGTGGGCTTGGGGGAAAAACGAGAGAAATTAATATCTCCCAAACTGTAAGTCTTTTAACCTTAAAATAACCCTTTACTTTATAGCCGTATAAGTTATGTGCCCAGAAGAAAAAATGAGAATATAAATAATAACCAAGAGCTTTAAAATTTTTTAAAACCCTCGGACTATGTTCAAACTATTATTGATTGCCTGTATCCTGCGTCGATAGGTTTAAGTTTATTACCTATATTAATATAATTTTAAAACCAATAATAGCTTGGACGTAGCATATAGAGCTGTAGCGTAAATAAAATCTGTGAAAATGACATGAGTACTGCAGTGGTAAGTATACTTATATTCCTACAGATAGCGGCATAGCGCTTGAAATGAGCTTTAATTTGACCTGCAAATAGATATTTGTAGATTGTACTGGAGCCTGAGAAATGACGATTGAAAGTCACCAGTAGGTATAGCGACGGTTTAGACTGGGAAAATTTCGGGGACCGTGGGAAAGTCGGTGTCCTTTGTCGGCGTCCTTTGGTCCTTTGTCGGCGTCCTTTGGTCCTTTGTCGGCGTCCTTTGTCGGCATAGATCAAAGGTTGGCGTCGCATATGTGTTAATTGGATTTATACAGGTGTGTCCTTGTTGAATATACGGGGGATTAGCGGTAAATTATAATTTAAGATCATCAAAAAAAAAATAATAAAATATATTGATAAAACATATGTGCAGAATATACTTTTAATTTAATACCTTATTGTTTTAAAATATCTAATTGTAAGTCAGCAAAATTATAATTTGATAGCTAGAAGAGATTATGAGAGTTATCGCATCATTCGGTATTGCATCATTTGATGTAAGTCACGTGTTCGATCAATGCAGCATTCAAATTGGCGGTAGATTGAATTGGCCGAGCCGAGCGCGACATTCAAATTAGAGAACATTCAAACTTGACGACGCGGTTTATCGCTGGGAAAGCAACATTAACGGACAGGTACAAATTGTAAGATGAGTGATTGACTCAGAGGGTTCGGAGGGTAGTTTAAATTTAAATAACACGATTTAAAGGTTTGCGTTGCGTAGTCAGAATCGGCAGGGTGCGCGCTGGTGGGAAATTTAAAATTAAATGTAATATTTAATCTCGTGCGCAGAAACAAATGGCCGGACATTATTGCTGGTAAATTCAAAATTAAAGGTAAAATTGAAACGCATATGTAGAAACAAGTAACTGGGCCTTATTGGTACTAAATTTAAAATTAAATATTATGACTCAAGGATTGCATAGAAAGGATTGACTGTGAAATTCAAAATTAAACACGAACAATAATAAAACTCTAAATTTCAACGCATGCATGCTGGTGTTCAACTTTGTGGAATTTACAGAAAATTCAATATTAAAGATCATCAAAATGTATTATGTATGTGCAGAACAACTTGTAACTGATAGCTTAATACATTTAAAATCTATATGTAGCAAAAATTGTATTTTGATACCAATAAGAGAGCAGGAGAAGTTAATGAACTATAAACAGCAATCATTATATCATTCTATTTGGGGCACATGTTCGACCTATGCTTCATTTGAATTGGTGAGATCTTCAACATTAAAATTATAATTCAATGCATGTGCGGTACAATCTTGTCACCTGCTACGTTATTTCCTATCAAATCACAGTATCGGCATACATCGTAATATGTTAAGTCAAAAAGTATAATGTGACATTTTATTTCATTTAAATTTTTGTCGGCATAAATTTTAATTAGATATCTTATAACTGATAGTTTTAATTCACTAACAGAATCATTTATCACACTTCTTAAAAAGAAATAACTTCAGAACATTGTTTGATATCGAAAGTATATACAGGGTCTTTAGTTTAAAGTGTGGAGATCTTAAGTTGGTCATTGACCTGGTCTAAACCGATTTGCAGTAATGTTTCAAAAGAAGCTGTTGGGAAAAAAATTATCATTACTTCGTGGTTGAGAACGCAGTTTAAAACAAGGAGTTTTATGTATAACACTTGATTAACTTATATATTATTTTAAACAAGTGTGTACCAAGGTCAGTTTAGCTTTTTAGAGTAAAACCAACTAAGCAGCAATTTTGATGACTTACGTAAAAGAGATTAAAACAGAAGACCTTGGAACTGCAGTAGAAATTACAGCAAACCTTCTTAAACCTTTGACGTAATGCATGAAATTATTAAGTTTTGTAAGCTCAGAATACTGTGAGAATGTTGTTTTTATGGAAGGGGGTTACACGGATATCTTCATAAGATTAATTTTTTGTATAGACACCGAGCTAACAAAATTTTGAATAGTGAAGATACAGAGATGAATGGACAAGAAAACAGTATATAAAATTTATACATAAGGCTTCGTCCGCCAAAGCGGGCCCAAGTGGTCGAGCGGTGACGTAGGCAGTAGCCGCGATTTTCATCTCAATTTTTAATAGTATTTAACGCGTATCAGCGTGCTAGGTCAAAACGCGGCCGAGCGCGTATCAGTAGATGGCGCTATAAGTGGAGCGCGGAATTAGTAATTAAATATGCGGGCATATTTAATTATGCAGACTACGGCTAAAAATATTTACTGGAATTAAAAGTTTCACTTTAGGAATGCGTGTGTGTTAAAATAGAACAGAAAGGGTCAATCCTTCTTCGTCTTAAATGTTCATATATATTTCTTAAGTTCATATTAAAGCCCAATGACAAATTCTTTTATTTTTTAAATTGTATTGAAATAGAAATTATTTCGCTTAGGTGTGGTAAGAAAACCAAGTTAGTCTGTTTTTCAGACAGCTGTCTCAGCAAAATAAGCAAGTAGCCTGTTTCAATGTCACGATTATCAACTGCAGTCACTGCACTATATGCTGGCTTTCTTCGCGAATATAGCCGTGATTCTAATTAATAATCAATTTTCTAATTAGAATTATTATTATCGTAAAATCAACGAGTCTGCTCTGCTTGTTTTTTATTAAAAGTTTCTTGGACTATTGTAGTGAGTGGTGCTTTGTCTGTGTGTCCTTTTGGATAAAGAAAGGTAAGTGTATATTCATATTTTCAACATAAAAACGTAGCTTTGTTGTAGTTATAATCTTAAACAGCAATTAGATGGAATTATTTTTCATAGTAAAAAATTCTATAATTAATTTAAAAAACTATAATTTAGCTGGTAAAACCGCTTATTAAATACAGCAAACTCACTTAAACGTTTATTATTTAACGAAAAAAAAAAAATATATTTAAAGCCACCATTATACAGGGTGTTATTTTAGGAGTTGAGAAAAAACAATAGCTACAGGGTTACAAATTATTTAACAACGACAAGATGGCGGCTAAAAATCTAAAGAATTATTTTTTATATTATTATTTTTATAGACCGCGGAAAGACAGAGAGAGAGAGAGGGAGAGAGCGCGCGCGAGAGAGAGAGAGATAGAGCAGCGTTGGAAAGGTATGAATGTTAGCCATAGAACGACAGAGTCATGGAGAAACAAGACAAAAACCCATTACTTCAACAGGAAAAAACAGACCAAAAAAAAGTAAATGGCATTAGCAGTAAATTAAAATATAGTGGTATATTAAAGACAACACTCACTCAAACGTTTATTATTTAACGAAGAAAAATTCTATTTAAAACCAGCATTATACAGGGTGTTATTTTAGCAGTTGAGAAAACAATAGCTACAGGGTCTCTATAAAAAGTTACAAATTATTTAACAACGACAAGATGGCGGCTAAAAATCTAAAGAATTAATATTTATATTATTATTTTTATAAACAGTGGAAAGACAGAGAGAGAGCAGCGTTGGAGAGGCATGAAGTTCAAAACAAGACAACAGAACTACAGAGACATGGAGAAACAAGGCATACGAAGGGTCAGTTGCTAGATTTTTCTGCATTGTAGGGCGTGTCGTTTGTACCCATTCAATACACAGTTAAATATGATGATGGCTTGATACAGGTACCCGTGGTCGTGTAGGGGTCAATCTTAAACGATTACCTAAGGATAATCATTGGATTTTTCCTTGCCAACAAAAAAAAAAGGTTTCAACCACACGCGAAAAGCTTAAAATCCGTTCGCGAGCGCGAAAGGCCTTCGGGCTATCGAAACGATAAAAAAATGGCTGTCTTGTGGTTAGGGCAAATTCAAAAATATAATTGTTTGGCGTCATACCCTTAATGCGATTCAAACATCTCGACGGCATTGTTTCAAACTAAACACATCCGTTGTGGTGATAAGCGACTTGTAGGGCATAATTGAACGTTATAGGGTCTTTCCTTACAATTAAAAATTACTATTGACTCTTTACATTAAAAATATAGTACAGTTTTAGTAAAGTTTAGTTTGATGTAATTTTTACATAAAAAATAATTTTTTCTGATTTTTTATTATAATTTTTCGTGAAGTACAGCTTGATTTAATTTTCAAATAAAATAATTTTTCTGCTTTTCTATATTTAATTTTCATAAATTAATTTTTAGTAATTTGCGGATTGAAACAATTTAAAGAAAATACAAAAAAAAACACTTACCAGTTTGGCTAAGGGAAAGCGACAAAAGAGCCCAGAGGGTGGCTGCAGAGGCAGGTAATGGGGTGGGGGTGGTTCTTTGATAGCCATAGGGGGCCTCACAATAATTAGTTGGAAGCCCCAGCAACCGAATTCCACAGAATATGTTCGCACGTATGCGCACAAACGAAAGCGTTATCTATACATACCCCTTGAAGGCGACAACCCTTATCTTATTAGGACTGGTATTACAGACGCCAAGGGTTGTACTCTCCGGCAAGAAAGCAGTACCTGTCAGGCTAATGTGTGGAAGAAAGTCGACCACGAGTATCCGACATGTCTCAACTAGTAACTTATTACGCGTATAAGGTGTCGTGTCGTCATGTTTTACGTCACGTTATCACGTTTTACGTCATGCTGTTATCACATTTGAAATAAGTATCAGTTTAAAAAGGTGTTGAAACATCTTCAATAAAGGTGAGGTTTAATTTTAAAATATGGCGTGTCGTATATCAAATTAAACGTCTTGATTAATGCAATAAAATAGTGGGTCTCATCGATTTTTTCTTTTGTTCGCGATCGGTAATATGCTTGCCCAGTAGATAGAAAGCGCTCACTATCTTTTCGTTTTACTCACCTTCGAAATTTATATTTTTCTCGTATACTTTTGAAGCTTTTTTAATCCATGAATCATGCCTTATCTTTAATCAAACACATCGTAATCACGTGACCTCTTTTCATGCATCACTTACCGGCACTAGTTACATGAAAGGTAATAACTATGAGCCCCTAAGGTCTTCTAGTCAGCTTATCTTTAATCTTTGAACTATTAACAAATCGAGGTATCAAAATTTTTCATCATTAGAGATACCGTGAAGAAACTTCGTCGTTTCAGTCTACAAGGCGAGCCTTGGAATTTAAAATAAAAAACCGTCCGACCGGCGCAGAACCTGTAGGATGAATTAAAGAGGCCATCCAGCAGGCCATAACTAAAGGCGTCGAAGGTCTTAACCCCGAAGACCAGGTGTCTTTCTTGTTTTGTTCCAATGACTTTGCCACAGGCAATGGTTGGGTCCGTTTCAAGCTCGCTAAAGAAGTTACCTACGATGACGTGTGGGATGTCAGCTCCGCTCGCCGTATACCAGTCCAACTTCTCGGCACTAAACACCGAGATGTTCTGTCTGGGCGTGACCTCTGTGCGGATGCCTGTCGGGTAAGGACGCGGCAAGAATTACAACACCTTCGATGAGGAGTGTACCAAGCGGCGTGGTATTGTCGCTATAACAATAAAGACAATTTGTGTTTGCCGTGGGCACTAGTAGTGGCGATCGGTTACGTGAACAAAGACAAGGACCAAACCAAGGTGCGCCGCGATATCGGGAAGCTACAAACCCTGAGGGCCAACGAATTATTACAGGCGGCTAGTGTTACCATTCCCAAAGAAGGTTGCGGTATCCCCGAATTGCAACAGTTCCAACAATATCTAAAAGACTATTGTATCGTCGTATATCAGTACGGTACCAAAGGCCACGATGTTATATTCAAGGGCGTAGCAAAAGACCTAAAATTAAATTTGATTTATCACAAGGACCATTATAATGTCATTACTTCGCTGACGGCCGCCTTCTGCTGTGAATATTATTGCGAGAGGTGCTAGGTCCCATATAATACTAAAAAAGATCATCGATGCGGCGGTATATATCATGCGTGCCAACAGGCGCCAGCATGCCCAGAAGACATTGCCGTTACCTGTACCGATTGTCAACGTAGCTTCAGGGGGCAACAGTACTACGATAATCACCTGACAATTATTGTCATGATTAGAAACTATAATACTCAATCATATCTTACAAGTTTTATTAAGGTCATCTTAAACATCATATTACAATATATTTCACCGTAATTTTTACATTTACATTTTTAAATAAATTCCCTGAGGCTTTAAACACCGAAAACTGGTCACGTTCTTTCACATGGACTGCGGCATGTCCTTTTCTACGATACGTTTCCAGATATAGTTGTTGGATTTCAATGCTTGTTAAAGGGGGTCAAAGTCCATTTTAGACAGCAAGACAAACGATACGGGTTCATAACGTATATAACACGAAGGCTGTTTAATTATTGATTAATTAGTACATCATCGCGAATATTTAGCTTCCTTATCTCTCTCAAAGCTTTAAATTAGAACGCTGTTTTCATTTTCATGACTACCAAGGTATCATGTAGGAATGTAGGGGGGTATGAAATTAAACCGCGCTCGTGTTTTAATGTTTCTAGCATTTTATTAACGTCATTTACAAAAATTTCGTCCTTGACGCGGTTGAACAGGTTGATACTGATGGGGTTATAATCTAAATCTGCTATGACCTGCGCTCTAGGATACTTAATCTGAACCCTTTTCAAAGATTGCTGAAAATTTCTTCTCTGAATTCTAATGATGTAGTATGGGTACTCATGTGGTTGATTTTTCTTTATTATAGCAAACATGTGTCGTTTGTTTGGGTTAATGACCTTTGGACTTATATCTTCAACATAATTTTTCAACGTTTCGTTCCTGGTCTCCAAATCTTGGAACTTGGCCATCATGGTTTCATTATCGTGTTGGTACTTGACCTTGAACTCATTAACGAAATATTCCTTTACTATTCTGCAGCTTATATCATAAAAACCCTTGGAAATCCAACAAGCAATATCCAGCAGTAACTCTCCTCTCACATACCTTCCAGAAATAATAGTATTGTATATGAGGTTCTTGTTGCCTTTTACTGTG
>NW_019416823.1:62434-67867 GCF_000390285.2 Anoplophora glabripennis
ATTGCTATCAAAACTTATTTCCGTTTGCTAAAATTAACTTTTTTCCGTGCGATTTCATGGTGTTCTGTGCCGATTTCACAATTTGACGTTCTGTTCATTGAAGCAGGCATGCAAAACCCCCTTTCGATTACCACTTTGATAGAAAAACTCAATTATCAAACGATTTCCATACTGTTAAAGTTCTTAAATCTTTGCTGTGTCAAAATGTAAACCATTTGTAATTTATTTCAGAAAAACCTATGACCCCATCTTTTTTAACCTGGGTGCTTCTCTCCAATCCGAGGCAACGTTTCGGTGTGTGTAATGCTCGGCTGTTGCCCCCGAGCGAGAAAAGTCTATCCTGTGTTGTGTTGTTTACTAACCCCATTTGCACTCCCGCTCAAGATATATGGATCAATCGAGGGAATATGAGTAACCATTCTCAGATGCACTTCACGATGCATTCCCTTGAATAAAAAACAAGTACATAAGAAGCTGGCTAAATACCCTCTGAGTGAAGGCCAAAAAAAAGAAGACGCGTGTTTTTTTTTTTGGTTTGGATATTATTTTGTAGATTTTGTTGTTACCTGATATATTTTGCGATATTATAAAACAATATTTTTCAATACTACAGTTAGAGAAGGTGGATATTACACGTGAGTAATTAANTTCTATTTCGTCCTCTTTCTCAAATAACGATAAAATGCTGTGTGTGTCTTTCTTCTGTTTAATTTCCTGAACGTGTGATTTACGTTCATGATTTCTTAATTTATCTTGCCTTATAAAGACTTTACTGCATAAACGACATTGGAAATAATGATTTTTATGTATAATAGCACGTCTGCTTAAACCACTCAGCCAACTGAATGTTTGACTACAGATATGACAAATATACATTGTCGAGCTTAAGTGAAATGATACATAGGTAGGATATTTCTCATTATATTACCTACTTTCATTTACAATTACCCCTCTTTTACCTCCTTTTATTAAAAATTACTCCCCTTTCATCTGAAATTACCCCCTTTTATCCCCATTTCATTAAAAATTATCCCCCTTATATCCCCCCTTTTATTTTCAGTTACCCACCTTTCATCGACAATTATCCCCCTTTAACTGACAATTATCCCCCTTTCATCGACAATTATCCGCCTTTCATTAAAAATTACCCCCCTTTTATTTTCATTTACCCCCCTTTCATCGACAATTGAAAATTACCCTCCTTTTATTTAATGAAAGGGGGATAAAAGGGGGTAATTTCAGATGAAAGGGGGATAAAAGGGGAGTAATTTTTAATAAAAGGGGATAAAAGGGGGGTAAATGAAAGTAGGTAATATAATGAGAAATATCCTACCTATGTATCATTTCACTTAAGAATGTAAGCTCGACAATGTATATTTGTCATATCTGTAGTCAAACATTCAGTTGGCTGAGTGGTTTAAGCAGACATGCTATTATACATAAAATCATTATTTCCAATGTCGTTTATGCAGTAAAGTCTTTATAAGGCAAGATAAATTAAGAAATAATGAACGTAGATCACACGTTCAGGAAATTAAACAGAAGAAAGACACACACAACATTTTATCGTTATTTGAGAAAGAGGACGAAATAGAAAATAATGAAAATGATAAAGGCGAACTAGAAGTATTTGAAGAAAATAATGGTGAAGGAGGTGTAAACCAATCTGACCAATCTACAGAAAAATATTTTTACCCTGGAAATAAGTCGGAAACAAGTGACAAATTAAATGTATCATCTCCATTGGTAATGGTAAACAATTATCACACAGCAAGTAAGAAAGATGAAGACATACTATTTTCAAATATTGACGTTAGGGACGTAGTTGGAGCAATAAGAATTAACATTCTTTTAGGTGTAGATTATCAATTATATGAAAACTTATTACGGAATATGGGGGTAATCTATTAATTCTATTAATCTATTAATTAATGTATGTATATCTATATCTAACAACAATAAAATGTTTATACTGCTATGAATTTCTTATTATTTGAATGATGCAAACCTAGTAGATCATCTCGATTATATTTTTTAATGTCTCGTAAATGATGGAATTTTTGACAATAACTTAGAATGNGAAATAATGATTTGCAATGTAGAGACTTTCATATACTATATATAATGTAATTTGCTTTCGAGCTTATGCATAGCTGTATCGATATTTGATGCAAATAATGAACGCCTAACATATAATTATATCAGTTATTAGTACGGGATATTTTTCAAATTTTAAATGAAAACCGTTAGATAAACCCAAAATGTTCTACATTTGGCGTCTGTAAATGTCTACACTCTGTCACCCATCTAAGTTGGAAATCACCTCAACGATTTAATAAATTATACATTTTTTTATCTATTTCCAGTTCTGAAATGGATCTTTTTGCATCCATTTCAAAATCACCCATTACTATTACTACTAATTTTGTTTAAATCCACAATTGATATCTGCGTTGTTAAATAATAATAATAATAATGTAATTATATAGTTAACAGTATATACGACTATAAACACCTAATTATAATGTCCAATAACGCTATTCGCTAAGATATAACGACTGTGTTTCCAACTAAATTCCTCTAATGTATAAAACTGTTACTTCCACGACCGCGAAATTGTACGTACGTAAATTATCATTTGAAAATAACAAATTTCATATCTAGACCGTTTCTTCAGTGTGTTAAATGCATCCCTTCTATTTCTATTCAGTTGCTATTTTAAACCTTAAAATTAAAACTATTACACAAAGCTGAAAATATCTGCCTTGTATTCTATTGTTTGGAAGAGTAGAACAAAAGTTAACTGCGACTTTATTTCAAAAAAAGCTCGTCTATACATTGTTAAAGAGCAAATTTTTGTCACATTTTCTCTCAAATACGTAATAATCATCAAATATTTCTTGATTCTATTTGGATTTACATAAATTTTCATTCAGTTTTACCCGCTATACACTCAAACGTTCCACTATATCCCGTCTCAGAATTTCAGCCCACCCCGTACATATATTATTCAAGAAAATACCATCCGCGACCTTCCGATGTCGTTCAAAGTCAAACTATGCCTGCACGAACGTATAGTGCCAGGTAAAAAAATACCAACTCGCTATCCTTCGCGCCTTTTAATTAAAATCAGCCCTCAGTTGTTACACTCTTATTTTTAACACGTTTTATCAATTAGTTTCGTATCTGAAAAATCGGCAAAATATAAAAATTCACTGGCAGATATATTTTCTTATATAATTTAAATTAAAATATTTTAAACAGAGTTTGAAAACAAAGCTCATATATACAATAAAACCTTATTGTTCGCGGGGATAGGTTGCAGAAAAATCCCGCGAAGCGCAAATTCGTGATGTGTAAGTCATTATGTTTAAAACAGAATTAAGTTTCAGAAACACAATTCAGTTATATTTATGCATATTTATTCAGAAACAAAATTAAAGATCCTATATTTGTATGTTTTTATATGCATATGAAATTGACAAAAAAACTTTTTGTTTTAATTACATGTCCTTCAGGCGGGAATACATTGGGCAAACTATGTATACGTTCACTATATATTTTGAATTTTATAATTGTTAGCACACATTAAATCGATTTTAAAACATGAAGCAAATAAGTTTTACAAAAAAAAACGCAAAAAAATTTAATAAATTTTTCAGAAAGGCAACACGATGGTAAATTTAAAGTTGAAATCATAGTCTTAACCATCTGTATAGAATCGTGAACCAAACACTTTAAAAGCTTTTTAAAATTTGTGACTGCGAATGACAAAGAAAACGTCCTCCGCAAAGAAAAGGTGACATGGATGGGTACCGCGTAAATTTAAATATGTGAACCACAAATCCGCGAACGGTACGGCATAATCAACTTTTCGTCTGTAGAATTATATTTAAAATTATTGACTGCGAATGAGAAAGAAAACGTCCCGCGCAAAGAAAAGGTGATATGGATGGCTACCGCGTAAATTTAAAGGCGTGAACCACAAATCCGCGAGCGAGAAGGTTTTACTGTTTATTTAATAAAAAATGTATTTTTTATTTTATTCATAGTAATCGCTTCATCGTTTCATTTACTCGCTTTGTCACTAATTTTCTTAAAACAAACTTATGTATATACTACAGCCGTTCAATATTAATGCAATCATAAATGATTTCAATCCTTCCATATAAGAAACATGTTATATTAAATAAGTATCATTCTATCACAATCCTTCAACGATTAATGTTACGAATCAACTGCGCCACGCACCGCTTTAGTTTNATTTTCTTTTACATAAAATTAATGAGGGAATCGCCTTAAAATGTTATCATTATTGTAAAATACAAAATTTTTCTTTCTTTTTGTGGAGATTAACCTATAGAAATGGCCAACCCTTAAACCCAGGTACAATTATTTACCGACACATTTTATCTAAAAAATCCGATGTTTCTTAGTTTGTAGATGAGGAAGGAAATATTAGATCGTATAAGAACTATTAAAATTGTGTCATTTGCTCTATGCTAATCACCTATTTGTCTTGAGCTATAATTCAAAACAAACAATATTTTTGAACCAGAAAAGACTAAGTATAACAGTTTTTTCATATCAAGTGTGACTTTAAGGTTGGAGTACCTAATCAATATTCATATATATGTTTACTAAATTCTAAACAATGTAAATCCGCACCAAATAATGTTGCATTTTACCAAAAGTAGTCTAAAAATATATTGATAAACAAAAAATGTTAATTTTTTTAATATATTAGGTTGCCATCGGGGATAGATACAGTTTTCGTTGTTTATTTTTTTTGCCAAATGCTCTAAAATCATATAAATCCAATTCTCTGAATATATGTATGTGTACACAAATTGATAGTTTATTGTGTTGATAAGGTGTACAAACACCCTGTGCGGTTCAGATGTTTTCGTTTAAAGTTGTTATTTTACAAACTACAAACACATCTATTAGTGGGTCTAATTTATAAATTATTAAATCAGGAAAAAAAGGGTGTTCGAGTCAATAGGTGCAGAATCTATTGATACCTATCCTCCTCGTACCAAAACAGATTGCTTGCAGTTTGCAGTGAGTGAAAAAAGAATTCGATGTTTCTATCATAAAAAAATATATAATCCATACGTTGTGAACAAAAAATTGTAGTATTGAAAAGTGTATTTATTATTTAATCAATTTACTTTATGTATAAATTGCAACAGAAATGTTGAAAAATATTGACGATTTCCAGTCGCAATCTGGTTTTCATATAACATATATACGATTACCTAATGTGATTTTTAAATGATGCATTTGAAGTTTGTATTTTAGTTTAAAATAAATTTCTTATATTTTCATTCGTATTCTATAAAATTACGGTGTATTGCATAGATTGTAGTGTTTATTCATTATCTCATAAATACTTTTCGTTCAGATTACTAAATTCACCCCCCCCCCCCC